>NC_051072.1:13163479-13319232 GCF_004664715.2 Peromyscus leucopus | reverse complement strand
CACTTGCACTCAAAGAGCAGCAAAAACATATCGTAGATAAGGAAACACTAATTAATAAAAAATTACAAACATGAATCATGAAACGCCGCTTCGCAGCGAGTAAAGGTGAAAAATAAAAAATGTACCAAGCAAGAATATTGAAAAAGAAATGGTACCCAGCGGAAAAAGTGTGAAAGGGAGTCAGGCCGCCCGATTTAGTACATAAATTCACGCAGTAGTGACACTTGTGTCTGAGGGAAATCGCGCAAGAAAAGTAACTCTTATAGATAGCCATGGAAAAAAAGTGAACCAAGTCCGTAAAAAGAACGAACTATGCAAAAACATAACTATTATAAATGACAACTTAAATTACAATAGGTATTCCCAATATGATTTTGAGGAAAAAACTTCAGAAAAGTTGGCCTTATAGGGAATGGAGGATTAATCGCGAAAAGTGGATGCTGAAAAATTGGACACCTTGAGGACTATTTGATCCCATTTGGTTACTTTGTCGGTCCGTAACTAGATGAAAACCCCCTTATAACAACAATATAGAATATCAGTTAACAAACTTCGAGTGGCTAAACTTTTGGCTATCTAAGTCCGCTGCTACTGTGTGTGGAGACTGTAAAATTTATATTACAGAATTCATTATTATTAAAATTGCCAAAGAGAGAAATGAATTGTGAAACATCAAAGTAAATTATCTAAAAAAAGTAATCAGATGAATATATTGATAAAACTGAGTAAAAATAAAGATTTGTCAGCACACAAAAATTATCGCAAAGTTTAAGAGTTTTCTTATTACTCGCTTAAGTTCAACTTACTAAAATGCAGGTTAGTATAAACTAAAACAATTAAATAGTACTGTGCAGGGGCACCCAAGAAAAAACCTGAACCACTTCAACAACCAACAACCACAGAACAGTTTGGAAAAACCCAGGAAAGAGCAACACTGTACATTAAGTATAAACTTTCTTGTGCCGCCAAGAAAAGTGCGGACAACACTGAGTTTGTTGCAACATGACTAACACGAGGGAGCTCAAAACACACCTGACAAAAGCTAAGTCTTAATTTGTCGAGCGAGCCAAAGATCAGATAGGGAAAATTCTTCCCTAGATTTATTCTTCGTATGCGTGGTCGCACACTACACCCCTGGATGGTTCCCGACCTGCGTTAAATTCCAGTACTCGGGAACCATGAACGGGAAACCCATCGAACAGGAATTGAGGGCCCAGAAGGCAGTATTCTGAACGGTTACGCCCAAGCCATGAGGGCTATCTTCCAAGTGAGTTCCAGGAAAGGCACCAGATCACAACTAGGAAGCTACAGGAGAGAAACTCATGGTCTTGAAAAGAAGCAAAAAAAAAAAAAAAAGAAAGATTCGGCCAGGGTGTTCTATGCTCTGTAGGGAAAAGTATGGATAAGAGGCAGCCTGCACTTATGTCTCAATTAAGATAGATTGATGTGGAATCCAATACACAGACTGACCATATTGGCAATCACATAATTCAATTATGGTGGTATATAGCTCCCCTCCTTGTTTTATCGAAGAGATTCCTATGCAGCTACCTTATGTGAGTCTACAACCTGGAGGTCCCTTACCAGGTTTGGTGATGAGATCTGGGTTTGTAAATGATGGCCAGACCTCGGACAAGCTATGAAAAAGATAAACACCAGCAGTATAATACACTCTTCCTCCCATTCATCCATGGGAACTCCTCCTCATGTGGGTCTGGGTTCAGGGATATCCAGAGGCAACGAAATGGAGACATCATGGAGAACAACCTTGATTCCGAAGGACTGCATATTCTCAAGAAATAACGACTAAATGCGAAGTTTTCGATTGTGGGAGGAGCTCATACCTCACAGAGACTTGAAATGTACGAGTGAATCGCAAAACTTATTTGACTTGCATGGTCTGTCACACAAGGTTTTCTGCAGGTTCACATGACCAGCTTTTTAAATGCGGTGGTGTTTATTGTTCGTTTTAATTTGTCTGTTTGTCCTGATTGCAGTTTCTATTTATGGTTGGAAACAACAATAACCCAAATTAAGCCGTCTATCCGTCTTTGGTTGAAAAAACTAGTCATTTGGAAAGGTATGGTGTTGTCTACTGAGAACGGGAACCTATTTTTTTGGAGCTCGCAATCCTAAGAGGACATTCGCATATTAGATTAAATTAATCTTAGATATGACTTTGAAACAGTATTACACTACGGGTCCTTGTGTCGTCCAAGAAAGATTCAAGTTCTTAGATCTTTCGAAGTTTATGAAAATCTCAATTCTTAGCTTTTATAAAAAGTTTGTTTCAATTCACGTTAGGTTTATCACGACACACTACAACAGCACAGTCCTGAAATCTGAGTGGGGCTTTTTGCTTTTTGACTTAATTTAAATTCCGTTTTGGTAGCACATGTGGTAATTGCTTCCCTTAGAACTGAGCCCCAGTTTATTCGAGCGAAATTGTATCTTTTCTGGCAAGGGGAAATTGGAGTTGAGTCAGGAGATGGGAAGATTAAGAGTGATTGTTATTCTATGGGTGATTCCTAGGAATGTCGTGGGGGAAGTACAACCAGATAAAAGCATAATCGCTTCTAAAGCAGTAAGGGTACTATTTTTTTCCTTTCAAAGATTTAAAAAAACCTGTGCGTTTGGTTGCCATAGAAAAGAGGCGTGATGGGTCATAGTCTTTTGAAATTGGGATGTTATCATAGGGAACTAAGTTTCTGTTTCTCGGGACGGCAACAAGAGAGTTGCGTCTTAGTCTTTCCTCATCTCTCCGCTCCTCTAAAAGTGTCTCTCTCAATACATTATACACGTCGCAAAGTCTCTCAATCACTCTCAACTTCCATATCGTAAGGATCGGTCTCGCTCTCGACTACTGCTCGGACTTTCTGGGCTCTCCGTCTCCAGGTCGATCGTCTGGTTGTTGTTTTTGGTGTGGTGTGTCCTTATATCTGTCGTCTTCTCCCCTCTCCTGGTGTCTGGTGACTCTTGTTCTCCTCTCGGCTCCTCTCTTATGTGGGTTCTTGTCTCCGCTCTTCTTTCTCATCTTTTCTGCCTGGTCCTCTCTCGGAGGGTATGTGGCAAGAGGTCTGTAGAAGCGTTTTAGGAACCACCTCTGCTGCGTTTCTTCCGGTCTGAAGGGTCTGTCTTTCGCCTGATTCCTGCTCCTATTCTTCGTGTTTTCGTGTGTGTGTCCGTGTTCGTCTTCTGTCTTGCTTCTCTTTCTGTCCATCTCCTGTCTCTGTTCCTGTTCCTTCTGTCGTCTTCTGGTCTTCCGGTCCTCTTCGGCGGTGTTCGGTTCGCCGTTTTACCGAGCCCCGGGGACGAGGTCGTCCCGTTCCTTTTTTCCTGAGCCCGTCACATCCTTGTGCGTTTCTCCGCTTAAGAACGCAGGCATTGGTGCTCCTGGTATGCGGTGGTTGCTGGTGGGTGGTTCGGTGTGTGTGTTGTGAATTGTGTTGTGTGTGTGGTGGTGTGGTGTGGATTACTCCTGTACTCGTGGCTTCTCTCTGTCTCTCTAGTGAATTTTGTACTTGTTTGATGAGGTAATAGCTATCGGCTCTTGTTTTCAAAAGTGAAAATTAAAGCTGTCTTTTTAATAAATCGTTCTGTGGCATTCGGGACATAAGGGATCTGGAGCTTTGGGCAACGTGGGAAAATATGGGCCAGTGCAAGAGTTCTGGGCTGTTTTGGGAGGGTGTGAAAGACTTGGTGATGCCTGGTGTTTCTTATAATCTGATGTCCTGTAATCTCTAGAGATCACTGTGATAAAACTGGAAAAACTTGAGCAATAGTGTCCAGTAAGTTGCTTCCAGTGCCACTGTTAATCGAGTTCTACCGTACATCTCTCCAATTCATCTGGAAGAAGTCCTCATTCCATTTCCCCACTACAGTCGCTGGCCTAGTGACAGCTCTCTTCCTCTGGAAGGTGCTAGTTTATGTGGTGTATGACTGAGGTGTGGTGTGTGTGTGTGGTTGTGTAAGAGGCTTCGTTAACGTGACAGGTCTTAGTACTTGTAAGGAAAAAGGCCATGAATGAGCTAATGTGGGGTCAGAGGCATTTGCGCACGAGGGTTCCTGTGGTGGGAGCTCTTAGCACTCGACAGAGCTCACGACAAAAGTTGGAGAGGAAGCCGGTCCCGAGGGAAGAGACTTACGTAACACTACTCCGAAAGTGTGCAGGACCACCACCCTCCCTATACTTCGAGTCTGTTTCTTATCTTTAAAGGGCTCCCATGGCCTCCATTGCTAAGTGGCAAGGCTGAGTCTGAAATTTGGCCTCAATTTGAACTTTTCCTGATGCTGTTGACTATTTTATCGGCCACTCCCTCGTCTTTAGAAGAAGATTATACTGATAAAATATCCAACGAGCCCATGGTTGTCTAAGTGTAATTGACTCACTGTAATCTGATGGAGTCTCCTCCAACAAGGGCTGATCAGCGACCTCCATTGAGTCTGGAACAGAAGAGTAGTCCAGAGAATGGGGAGCAAACAAGTCTAGAATGTCTCCAGCTCTGGGTGCGTTTGGGGCCATCCACCTTAGATCAGCGCAGATTCCCTCTTGTGCCACATCTCCTATGGCTGTCTCCCGCGACTCAACGGACATGTTTTCCTCTCTTTGTGGTTCTCTTTATCTCCCACCATTTCTAGGGTACCAACATATTGGAGATCAAGGAGCCGATGCAACTTGGGTACTTCTCCTCACATCATCTCTGTCTCTTACTGGTCAGACAATGGGTTCTATCTAGCTTCATCATACATCCTCTGCATTAACTTCAATATAGAAACACAATAGTTCGTGACCAGACGGCACATATTTACCCGATACAAAGTTCTGATATGAATTCTGCACAAGATGATGTAAAGGTAGATTTTTTTATTTTTCTCCTGGGTGCCTTTTCTATGATGGGAATATGGGTAAAGATCCTGAAATAGGGCTGGAAGACAGTTATTCACAGGGAAATGAACAAGAAATATGCAGATAAGGTTTCATAGTCGAGTCCAGCATAGATTATTGTGGAAAGATATTGGAGGAGAAGGTAACTTCTGTATGCTGTGTATTTACAACAATGACTAAGTAAAGCTTTCTGGGATAGAAGTGACTTCTAGAACAAAAGTTATTTGAATTTCTTTCTTTCTTTTGCTCTGTCTTTGTTTCTTTCTTCCTTTTTTAACAGACTTTTTTGGTGAAGAAATAGCCTTGAAAGGACAAATTTGATCATTGTAGTATGAGGGCTACTGGCCTTTTCCTCTGCTTGGTTACTTTAGAGATAATCCAACTGTAAGTGTCATTAATCCCAGAAATTGGGTTTTAGGATTTATCTTTATATTAATCGCCTTAGCCTTCATTCATGAGGAGTCAAGCCACACTCTTCTGGCTAAAATTTTATTGAATGGTATCTTTTTTTCCTGGGTGCATTTAAAATTCAAAGCATTAGATTATTACATAGAAAAATATGTTGCTTTAAAATTGAAAGTCTAAAGAGTAATTACATTAATTTAAAATTGAAAGCAAAGGCTAAAATAATGACTTTTAAGTAAATCCTTTCTATTTTTTTAAAATAGAGATGCACCGGCATTATATTTGTTTAAATATTGATAACAAAAATATCTGTCACAAAATATTTTCATATATATTTGTTGCACTGATACTTTACTTGGATTAAACTTTACTATATTTTATTATACATACAATAGTATATTTCACCTTATGAATTAGCATCTTTAATTGAGATTTATTGATCACACTATCTCCATCACTTTGATAAAGTTCTTAGAGAAATACTATTTATATATGTAAATTAAAACATTATTCTTTATTTAAATAATAACTTTAGCTTTATGTAAGGCAAACGACACAGTAAATAAGACAAAATGACATCCTACAGAATGGGAAAAGATCTTCACCAACCCCACATCTGATAGGGGGCTGATCTCCAAAATATATAAAGAACTCACAAAACTAGACATCAAAGTACAATACAATCCAATTTAAAATGGGCTATAGATCTAAACAGAAAATTCTCAACAGAAGAATCTCAAATGGTTGAGAGACATTTAAGGAATTGCTCAACATCCTTAGCCATCAGGGAAATGCAAATCAAAATGACACTGAGATAGCATCTTACACCTGTCAGAATGGCTAAGACCAAAAACACTGATGACACCTTATGTTGGAGAGGATGTGGAGCAAGGGGAACATTCCTCCACTGTTGATGGGAATGCAAACTTATACAGCCACTTGGGAAATCAGTATGGTGACTTCTCAGGGAATTGGGAATGAATCTACTTTAAGACCCAAGGATAGTACTCTTGGGTATATATATACCCATGGGATGCTCAATCATACCACAAGAACATTTTTTCAACTACGTTCATAGCAGCATTATTTATAAAAGCCAGAACCTGAAAACCATTTTGATGCCCCTCAACTGAAGAATGGATTAAGAAAATATGGTACAGATACACAGTGGATTATTATGCAGATGTAAAAAAACAATGACATCATGAAATTTGCAGGCAAATGGATGGAACTAGAAAATATCATGCTGAGTGAGATAACCCAGACTCAGACAGACAAAAATGGTATCTACTCACTCAAAAGTAGATACTAGATGCAAAGCAAAGGATATTCAGACTACAACCTGCAGCTCTAGAGAAGCTAGGTAACAAAGAAGACCCTAAGAGGGACATAGGGAACACATTGTGATGGGGAAACAGAGGAGATCTCCATGAGTACACTGGGGATGAGGAGGTAATAGAGGGGAGGGGATGGAGGATGAAAACATGAGGGGATGGTAGAGCTGGGGGAGGGACAGAGTGGAAGAGCAATGGAAGGGATATCTTGATAGAGGAAGACATTATGGGGTTAGGAAGAGACCTGATGCTAGGGAATTTCTTAGGAATCCTCAAGGACAACCACAGATTAGACTACTAACAATAGTGAAGAGGGTGCCTGAATTGGCCTATTCCAGTAATCAGATTGGTGACTACTCTAATTGTCATCATAGAGTCTTCATCCAGTAACTGACGGAAACAGATGTAGAGATCCACAGCCAAGCACCAGGCTGAGCTCCAGGAGTCCCATGGAAGAAAGGGAAGAGAGATTCTATGAGCAAGAGGGCTCAGGATCATGATGGGGAAATCTACAGAGACAACTGCACCAAGCTCATAGGAACTCATGAACTTTAGATCGACAGCCTTGGAACCTGTATGAGACAGGACTGGACCCTCTACATATGGGACACAGTTGCATATCTTGGTCTGTTGGCTCCTGGCAGTGGGATCAGTATGATCTGGCTTTCTGGAGTGCATTATCTATGGCGGGACGTCTTGCCCAGCTTTGATACATGGAGGAGGGGCTTGGTCCTGCCTCACCTGAATGTACCAGACATTGATGACTCCCCAAGGGAAGCCTTATCCTTTTGAAGGAGGAGATGGAGGGTGGGTCAGGGAGGAGGAAGGTTGATGGGGAGCAAGAAGATGGATAAGAGGGGCATCTGTGGTTGTTATGTAAAAATGAATAAAAAAAATCTTAAATAAATAAAGAATATTTAATCATATAGCTAAAGTGAAATATAAATGTCATTTGCATTCTCATCAGAGATCATTTGAAGATTGAAATGTAGTGAATTTAGGAATTTTCTTTCATCATATAAACTAATTAAATGAACTTCAGTAAAATGAAGTGATTTTTATATAATCAGATTTATTGAGGGCAGAGATAATAGTGAACTGAAAACTGCCTAATTCTAGTCCTGTGCTTACTCTTTGACTTAGGATAAGAGAATGAAAAATGGAGAAAGCACAAAAAAGAGCTTGTAATGAAAGTTTAATTAAAACTGGAGAACTGACTCAATAATTGGGTTAAATCCCTTGTCCTAAAAGTATGAGGAATGTTAAAGCTGGTTGGGGAGTAACTCCAGTCTTGGAAGTTAGCAGCAGGGTATCTTGAGTGAAAACTCACCAGCAAGACTTTCTAAACCGGCAAGCTCTGGGTTTGACTGAGAGATCCTACTTCGACAAATAAGGTCAAAGAGTGATAGAGGATGAGACCCAGTATCGACTTTGGGCCTGTGCATGAACTTGCACACATATATGTTCAGCATCTCACACATGTTCGAATATATACAAAAGCAGTAATATATACATCACATCATTACATACAACACATGAAAATGGAAAAAGAGAAAAGGAAGAAAAAAGAGAACTGTAAATGCCCATCAAAAAAATGATTGACATTTGCTCTCTGCATTTGATTTTTTTTAATTTGAAAACAGATTCTTCTTTCATACACTACATTCTGACCACAGTTTCCCATCCTGCTAGTCCTTCAGTTCTTCCCCCACCTCTCCTGTCCCCTAGATCCATTCCACCTCCATTTCCCTTCAGAAAAGAACATGTCTTCAAGGGACAGCAATCAAACATGGCAAAACAAGATAAAGTAAGTCAAAGCAAAAGCACTCAGATTCAGGCTGGAAAAGGCAACGTGATAGGAAGAAATTAATCCTAAAAGCAGGCAACAGTCAGAAACATACCTGCTTCCAAAGTTAGGAGCACCACAAAAACACCACGCTAAAAGCTGTAATGAACCTGCAGAAAACCTGGTGCAGACCCATGCAAGTCCCTTGGTTGCCACTTCAGTCTCTGTTAGCTCCTATGACTCGCATTTAGTTGATTCTGTGGGCCATGTTCTCCTGATGTCCTCCATCTTCTCTGCCTCTGGAATTCCCTGAGATCCCAGGGGAGGGACCTGAGGGAGACCTCCAGTTTAGACTCTCCACATAAGGGAGCTGCATTAGGAAATCTCTTCGATAAAAACAAGAGAAAGCATGAATTTATGAGCATTGCAAAGTGTTATTAGGAATCATTTCACTGCTTCCCCGCCCCCCTAGTTGTATCTGGTTCACTAGGTCTCTGGGTTATCCAGTCTCTGGTTCCCGGACATCCAGGGAGTGTAGGGCATGGGCTCCCTCTAGTGGCTTGGGCCACCATTGCCCCAGGATATCTTGCAGGTTGGTTCATGGTTCTTTGTCTGGGTTGGTGTTCAGGTTTTTCTTTGGGTAGCCTGCACAGTACCTATTTCAACTAGTATTATACTAACCTATTAGTAACTATAAGCATTATAAAAAAATCTTAAAAATGCCAATTGTGGGTTTATATTCTAAATTTATCTATTTATTGCTTGATTGTTTGATATAGTTTGTCAACAACTTCAAGTTTTCCATATACTAGTTACTCACACAGACAGGAGACTAATCAGCCAAAGTCTAGCACACACCAAGCTTTGTGAACTGAGATTCTTTAGATACAGTCAGAAAGGCATGCACAAAATCCAGGGACAATTATGAATTGGTTTTCCAGGAATTGAGGCAATTACATAGTTAGTTTGCATAGTTCTTGTACACTTTCTTTTTCTGCTATAAAGGAGGGACCCCTGAAGACAGAGTTTGGCTGTCTAACTCAGGGACATGCATCCCTCAACTCTTCCCTTCCATTTCTTCTATCTTCTGACACTTTTTTTTCTCCAGCTCCATGTGTCATGTTTGTAAATTAATTAAGTCCTCGTGGCGCTCTTTTTGTGGACATACATACAGGACCATCTTCTGAAGCATGCCCTGATTGAAAAATATGCTAATCTATGGGCGTGCTTGATTTCTATATCTAATTAAGATAACAATAATATTTGGTTCTTTCCTATGACTGAAGTAGCTGTTTGGCCCAATTAACAGCACAAGGTGTAACATATCTTTTGGGGAATGCTTTAGATGCAAACAGGAAGCAGTTGGTTATTCCAAAACATTTTCAACACTACTACATCAGTAAGTGTTTCTTGTCTCACACATTAATTATATGATTTTTAAATATTTGAAATAAAACTTGAAAAATCATTATCTACTGACAACAACACATTGACATTCTGTTATCTCAGATTTAATACTGCTACCTCAGCTAGACAAAATAAAGTTCCGACTTGTGTTGCTACCATAATGAGGTACTAGAAATTCACAACTCAACTAGAAGAGGATGCTAGACCCAGCTGTTTAATTTAACAGTGTGTCAAAAGGCTCAGGGCTACAGCATAGTCATAAGAAACTGCATACTTCATCTGCTCAGTAACACTTGTCTTAGGATGACACACAAAGGTGCTAGTGGATGGAAAACACCAGGATGCTCTTCTCATAACAGCCACTGGACCACGATGACATCCCCTTTTCATAATAGAAGAACAGCAGGTAAAACCCCATAGGATCTCCCTGGCCACTCTACCCCCTGCTTCCTAGCATCATACAAACAACCCAGTCCATCCCATCTGCATATGGCCTAAGAGATCAATCAAGACAAAAGCCGGGTCTCCCTTAAAGAAGAAAAGGTGACCGTTAAGATTAAGTATGGAATACAAATATGAAACTGTTCCAAACATATTTCCATGAGTTTTTAGTGAGAAAATACGCAAATATTTATTTACATAGTTATACTTACATGTAACAGGGCTTCTAAGAAGTTGGATAAAGCATCCCTTAAACATATTTGTAATAACTTACAAGGGCGATTTGTTTTGTATTCCTGTGTTTGAATGAGTTTTAGGCGTTCTATAGTTGCTGGCAGATAGAGGATATTGAGAAAAGTAAAGTAACTCTGGTGATTTGTCAAATTAATGGGAAATGAAAGGCTGAAACCAAAAAATAAAAAGAGCTAAATAAGATTGCAATAAAAATATCTGTATCTTTATCATATTTATGTGTGCACTTACAATTATGCAAATTCATGGAAATATAGCTATATAAAAAAGGCTAAAAATGTGCTGGTGTGCTGTGGAGGTCTGGAAACTAAAGGAGCAGCTTTGCCTACTTCACAGTTTGCGCTGGGCCATGTTCAGCATGTGTTAGCTTTGGAAGAATCCAGGAAGCTTGCAAGAACCAAAAATAATTTTCCACTTAACATTTTCTTCATAACCAAATGTCTTCAGAGTGCATTATAAATGATTCAAGGAAACTGTGATCATTTTCTTAGGCAAGTAAAAATAAAACGGTTATAGCCTGCAGTCCCAATTAGAATTATTAAGACACCAAAGCAAATGGTGTCAGGCACAAAGCAATCATATATAATCATAATCCTCTGTTTCTATTTAGCCCTTACAATGGGCAAGGCACTTTCATGTGTATTTATGCCTTTAATCCTCTCAGGGATCACATGTCCCAATAGTGTTTATATCAGACTTTCATTGTACAGGAAAGCTACACTTGTTTTCTTCACTCTAGAACAAACCACCACTACCTCAGCAGCTTAAGTTAGACTCTAAATTTAGTGCATAGCCGATTCCATTGTCCTAGATTCCAGGCATGCTTTGACTGGTTCATTCCTAGGGCTAATAAGGCTAAAATTTGAGTACGGCAATGTAATAGCTTTGTCTTAAGCTCAGGGCCCTCATTCAAGTATGAGTGAAATTTAATTATTAACATTTGAAGAGTGATGACTTATCCAGCCTGAAAGATTTCCCTCTACAGTGAAAGTTTTCAACATAGCCATGGTTTTCTTGTGCAAACAAGAAAATCTTCATTGTTTTCTGAAAAGTCTTAACGTGATCTCCTGGACTTGAGAAGATATTTTAAAAAACATTCTGTTCATGTCAAAGTGTCTATCTCTAACAGAATCTATTGGTGATTAATTATGTGAACAGCATTCATAATTTTATGTCTCTTAATAATCTGTTATACAGAGTGTTTCATACAGGTCAGTTTTTGGGTGTGTGTGTGTGTGCAGTTTTTAAGTGATTTTTTTTGAATTCTCATAAATCATATGACAAAGACATATAGATTATGAACTTTGTTTCATTTTGTTTATATGTTTTTATGCCAGTAGTATGCCCCTTTTTGATACTATTGTGAAAATAGATAGATTAAACATAGCAAACAGCAAAACTTTTATTTTGTATTGATCTGGGTAGATTTTTTTTTAAATATACTTCTCCAAAAGAGCCTAAAAACTAAATTTGTTACATGAATCTAAAAATATGGACAATAAATGATATAATTACTAAAATGAAAAAACCACTTGTGATGTAAGAAATATAATCCCAAAATGTATAACTGATACAGAATTAGTATATGAGATAATTAAGAGAGTAAAAATCATTGAAAACAAATTTAAAAAGTACAAAAATACTGGACTAGATATTTCTCAAAAGAATGTAAACTAAAGCAAACATATATAAGAAAAATGTTCATCATAATTGTTGTTCAAGAAATGAAAACAAATCAACAGTGTGATGGTTTCTCTCATGGAATGGTTGCCCCTCTACGGACTGTCTGTTCCTAGAAAGAAAAAGTACGGGTGAAGATGTGAAGGAAACAATAGCCCCTCTGCCTGGGGATTTAAATTAAAGCCCAAGAATAGAAAATACGGAACTTAAGAACTACAAAGAGATGTACCAAATGGTGTTGTAGCATGAATCTTAAAAGTTCTTATTAATAAAATCAAACCCGAGGCGAGTTATTGGGGTCCATGCTGGAAGATCAGAGAGACAGAACAAGCCACAGCTATCTCACTCACCTCGCCGGGTCCTCAGCTGGTTTTGTCTCCTCAGACTGGAGGCCTCTGAGTCCTCATCCAGAATGGGTCTCAGCTGAATTACTGCTCAAAAGCCTGAATGCTTAACCAGCCACATCTTAACCAGCCAAAACCTCTTGTTTCTGGTCCTCACGCCTTATATATCTTTTTGCTTTCTACCACCACTCCCTGGGATTAAAGGCTGGCTTTCTGGGATTAAAGGCGTGTGTCACCAAGCTTGGCTATTTCCAATGTGGCCTTGAACTCACAGAGATCCAGAGGGATTTCTATCTCTGGAACGCTAGGATTAAAGGTGTGAGTACCACCATTTTCTAGCCTTTGTATCTAGTGGCTGTCTGTTCTCTGACCCCAGATAAATTTATTAGAGTACACAATATTTTGGGGAACACAATACCACCACATGGTGTGGCAGTAATTTTTTTCTGGAGTTTCATTCAAAGGAGATACTGAAGAGGCATTACATAAGTATCAGAAACCCAAGTCCCCATCAAGTGATAAGTGGATGAAGAAAATTGGATATTATGTGAATATATACTTGCAAAATACTTAGCTCCCCAAAATCTGTAGTTTATGACATTATATTAGTGGAGAGAGATATTGTTTTGTGGGAAAAAAGTCAAATTCAGGAAGAAACGTACCTGGTGACTTTAATAATGAGTGGCATTTTAAATTGGTCTTTCAAAAAGACAAGGAACAGTAAGAAATAATATAGGGAAATGGAAAAATTGACTAATGTATTCCAAATTGAATTGACCAAATTCAAGAGTCTATGGCATGCTAGCACAAAGCAGGGAGACGCCAGTTAGCAACTATGAAGTAGACCCTCAAAAAAGCTAGAAGAAAGTCTGTTAATTATTTTGCAACAAAGAAATAGAGGAGTGGGATTGAAACTAATTTCCACATTATACACTGTATACATGGATTGCCTCATTGTTACATGCTAGCCCATTAAGCTTTACAATTTCACATTTTCAAATGTATGAATAAGTTTAAAAATCATACTTCCTGAATAAGAAGCATTCTTACTTTACTTGGAACTGTTTCCAATTTGTCGTAAGTATAGAACCATACAAAAACAAACAGCTTAGCATGTCTGATAAATTGTTTTTCGAGAGAAAAATCCACTGGAAATTTAGGTAGTGAAAGTATTTGTGAAACCGCAGGCATACAGGGACATCGGGCATATGCAAAGGATATTGTGCCGCTCTTTGCATAGGTGATAACTTTCAAATGTGAGAACAAATTGGAAAACAATGATCTGCTTTGTTTACAAATTCCCTTGACTAAAAGTAAAGTTTCTACTTTTTCCACACAAAAAAAGGGGAGAAGTATGTAGTCATCCACAATGCTGTTTGAGGAGATGCAGACATTTATAAAAAATGACAAAGAAAGATGCTACAGATAAGAAAATTCAATAGAATTCAGAGGATCTTATATTTCTAGTTTTTAATTACTATTTTCAGAGTTTTGGCATATAACCTGAACTTCATCATATGGTAAAGTCAGAAATCTTTGTATTGCTAATTGTGAAAAAAAAAAGCTAATGATTAAATAATGATTTTTCAATACAACCAAATGGGACATTGTTTTTAGATGAGCTGGAGAAATCAGTTGGAGGTTTAATAAATTTGTAGAAAACTTCAACAAACTCAAGAAAGATTTTGAAGTTGAGCATTAAATAACAACAGTAACAATACAGATATGAAGAGAATTTATCCCCATAAAAATGCTAATGAGTTGGGATATCCACAAGGGAAAAAATGAGTAAATTATTTGAACTCTTTGATTCTCCATTTCTCTAGAACATTAAATGTGTGAGAAGTAAATTCCTGTATATTTTAAGAAAGACTTTCAAGGTGCCTAAGTGGAAGTGCACTCTAACCACAGGAATGAACCATTCCAAGCCTGAGGCAGTGATATTTACTCCTAAAATATAAGTACAAGTCAGAAGTCACATGGATGGAATGCAAGGGTGCTAGCACAATTGAAAACCCCAAGGCAACAAAGAAAACTGTACTGTGGATTAATTCTGCAGTCCCTACTTTGGGCTAGAGGACTTCCTTAATAGCACCATATGAATACTTCAACCCTCCTAGAAATCTAAGGACCTTTGCCATTTTAAGCAGTACATTATAAATTACAAGAACATTTCCTATGGTGCACAGTCTATCCCAGGTCTGTGTAAGGGCTGATCAAAGGCTACACCACTCAATGCTTTCTCCATCCCACATACAGGGACATTTTTATATTTTTAAATGGAGGCTTGAATAGTGGATCTTTAATAAATCCTTTGAAAGAAATTTGAAAAGCCCATTCTTATATATTAAAGGTATTTTATACTGGCAATTTGGAGAATTTGATCCAATTAATAAAAAAACAAATCTAATTTTAGATTATTTTCTTTAAGCTATATAAAAATATAATAGTAGCAAACAACATAACATATTTACATTTTCAGTTGTAGAGGATTGTGTATGCACTAAAATGTGTATTGAGACATAATTATATTTTATAGTATCAAATAGAGATTATTTCATGCAATTCTTAATATAAAAATCCTCCTATTAATTTTCTTCAAGAGTTTCCTCTTCCGTATTTTGAACATATTGCAATTAGGTAGACTAGTGGTTAAGGCTATGAACTGTTAAAAGTCCTTTTTACTTGCCAATAAAATCTTTCCCTTGTTTCAAATTCCTTCAACACAGTTTCCTCTGCATTTGTCTTTGTTAGGGTTAATGTTGCTGTGATGAAAGAAAATGACCAAAAGCAACTTGGGGAAGCAGGGATCTGTTTCATGCACAGCTTTCTATAAGAGTTGAACATCAGAAGCAGGAACTCATGGGCAGTAAATCAAGCAGGGCAGGATGGAGGAGTCCTGCTTACTGGCTTGCTCCCCATGGCTTGCTCAGCCTACATTCTTATAGACTCCAGGATCACCAACCCAGGGGTGGCCCTGCCCACGATGTGCTGGGCTCTTCTGCATCTATGGCACACATGCAAAGGGTATTTATTGTGCCTCTCGTAGTATAGGTGATAACTTCCAAATGTGAAAGCAAGTTGGAAAATAATGATCTGCTTTGTTTACAAATTCCCTTGATTAAAAGTAAAAGTTAGACTTTTTTCAGGAAAGAGAGGAGAAAGTATGTAGTGATTAATAATGTTGTTTGAGGAAATGCAGACACTTGTAAAATAAATCACAAAGAAAGATGTTACAGATAAATTTTGTCATATAACCTGGAATTCATAATATCATAAAGTCAGAAATCTTTATATTGTAAATTATGTGAAAAATGACCAATGATTAACAATTTTTCAGTAAAATATTCTATTACTTATTTGTACATACAATCATACTTTGTATGTACACATAATACACGATTCTTTCTCTCTCTCTGAATCTTATTTAGTTTTACAGGTTCAATTCTTGATTGAAATAATAAAAACAAATGATAGAATTCTTTTTCTATGTCAAAAGCTACATATGCAATGGAGTAGCTATGGGACAGTGATGAACAATGCCTTCCCAGAATCAGTTCATTGTGTGAATAGAGCTAGGAGCATTGCTGTCTTGGATAAGCTCATCCTGAGGGTGATTTTTTATTTTGCTATCACGGTTTCTCCATTAAAAAGGCTTATTGACACTAATTACTACATTTTTCTTATTTGATTTCATGCAGTCTTTAGATAGCATAATAAATGCTTTATCCAAAAATATTTACAGTTTCATTATAAGTAATGAGACAGTACAAAACAGATTGCCACTGAAGGACAGACATAACATTTTAACACTTCATATTTTCATATATTTTATGTGTAGGAAATTTTTAAAAGAAAATTCAATTATTACCAATAACTTTTTTCAGTATTATAAATGGTTCTTAAATTTGAAATGAGTTTGTATGAGATACATGATTTTAATTATATGATTTCAAGTCATGGATTCAATGAGAATTATCTGTCTAGTTTCAATTATTTTAATTTATTAAAATTGTCACTATCACTGCTTACACATTATATCTTTCACCAAGAGAACAATCTGAAATAAATGTAAAAAAAAAAAAAAAAAAGAAAAGAGGATATATAATGGGAAAGGCGTATAAACAATGAAAGAGTCCAGTGTAGCAAGTAATCGCAAGTCAACAAAGGCTTTGAGAGGTTTTCAAGGCTCCAGGTGGAGGCAGCGGCAGCAGACATCACTACAAAGAACAAATAAGTGCTGGAGATGGGGGGAAGATAAAAAAGCAGAGCAGTGGATGTGCTACCAAAAGAGGTGAGACTGGAGATGTGATGGGAGTGACAGTTGAGAGAAGACTGAGCTCTACTTGCTGTCACTGCCCTGTCGGTTCATCCTAATGGTGTGCAACATCCTGGAGTTTATCTAGATGCAGACTCGGCCCCCAAACCTACTGCCTGGCCATGGGATTCCCTTGGCCCTGGGCAACAATGGAGACCCAAGATGAGGAAGGGTTCACTTTCTGGTTTGGACCTCTTTGAAGGACCACCATGGCCACTACACCACCAGTGGCCATGATAGTGTAGGTGGTCCATGCCGCTGATGCTGTGAAACCCGGGACTCATGTGGACCTATGCCATCGGTGTTGCTGTCAGATGCCTTGCTGATATCCTCAAGCTTTGCTGCCTTTGGGTCCATGCTGATATGAGGGACCTGAGCCCTTGTTGAAGCTCCTGACCCTTGAAGCTACTGAGGGCCATGAGTGTGTCAGTGGTCCTGATACAACCAAGAGCCATGTTGATGTCTATGGCCCGTGTTATCACCTAAACCTATGTGGATGCCCATGATCTGGGCTGCTGCTTGAAGCCATGTTAACATCCTTGTGTGCAGGAGAAGTGGATCTGCCCCTTGTGGAAGAGCTGGCCATGAATCTTGTTGTCAGCCTCATAGCAGTACTGATAAAGATATGGCTACAGGAGAACTGGCCTCAAACCTCACAGGAGAGGTGGTTCCTCCATCCCCCGTCCACAGCCATTGTGATTCAGGCTGTGATATGGGCATGGGAGAGCTGGCTCTGACCACCACATGGCCATCCTCAGTTGATGACTTCTGGCTGGATACAGGCTGAGAAAGACTCATCCTCTCTTAGGAGGCTGGCCACTAGGAATCTGACCATGCTCCAGGAAATGTATGGGAAACATGAAAAGTACCTTTTTTTTTCCTTCTTGGGGGAGGACATAGAGAAGGAAGGTGGACATGGGAAGACTGGGAAATAAGCTTGATCGGGATGCATGATGTGGGATCCCCAAATAATGGATAAAATTTTTTTAAAAAGGTTTTCCAATTAATGTTAATTCACAGATTTCATACACTTGTAACTGGAGAACAATTACCTTAGAACAGACATTAAACACTATTATATTAGGTTTGACTTGCACTGCAGGAGATCAAGCATACATTCTCACATGTATTCTAATGTTGAGCTGTAGACTAAAATCACTTTATTCATGTTACAATGAAATGTATTATTTTTGCAATATTCCTTCATATCATTTCTGGTTGATAGTATTTTAGGAAATTCAGAATAATCTCATTTTTACTTATAAGTAATATATTATTCAATGAATTGAATACAGCTATGTAAATTATCATTATAAGCTTTTGTTAACAATGAAGCAAAACTACTATGTGTACACTCTTTTCTTTAATAACTTATGATTTGCCATTAAACTTTTAAGAAGTAGGACATAAAACTTTTGTCCAGTAAGATATTGTGAAATAATAATATCATCAACAGATCAACAGCAGGCATATTCACTTTTGTGATCAGATTATTTGACTGTTAATTGGTTGAAAACAAATGAAATAAATTTGATCAATCAAGATTGCCTAATGGAACTAAGAAATATTTTCTGTATTTGACATATACAACTTTTTGTTGTATAAAAAGCTTTTCCCCGACCATCATCTTTGATTGTATGGAAAAGTGCCATGGGTGTCTAAAGCTACAAGGTAGAAATAAAATAAAACACAGCAAATAATCAAAAACAAAACAGCCACCAAAACCACAAATATCACAGGTGTGATATATAATACTTCTGATCAAAAAAGTGTCGCTCGGTATTCATAAATAATGTTTTTTGTTGATGTTTTCAGAATTTTTTTTAAAAGTAGAAAAACATCCTTAGTTACTTCCACTATATTTTAAATATTTAGTTTTACTAATTACTCCAGACTTTCTTAAAACCAGTTCTGATCATATTCGTTCCTCCCCCAATTCTTTACAGATGACTTGTTCTACCTATGCACCAACTCTGTATCTCTCTCTCTTTTTTTTAAATCAGCCAATCAAGAGCAATCTGTGTTGTTCAAATATTATTAGATGTGTAGCCTAACACAGAAATAATGTCTACCCACCAGTACCAATACTCTTAAAAAAAAACTAACCCTTCCTTTTCAGAAGCTATCAGTTGTCAGTAGCTAGGAAGGGGCTTCATATTCACGTACCTCCCTTATGCTGCAATTTGCCCTGGTTTCAGCCTGCACAATGTTTCTGCATGCTGTTTCAATTCCTCTAAGCACTATTATGCAGCTTGTCCTTTTGTATGAAGATGCTATTTCCTTTTAGTTGTCCACTGATTCTGGCTATTACACTTTTTCTGTCTTCTCGTTGTTAATAATCTCTGAAATCTGAGAGAGGAGGAAGGTACATGATATAGATATCCCACTTATGGATAAGAATTCCATAGTCTATTCTACTCTGCACTGTTGCTGGAGGGCTTCTCTCCAGGTTCCACCAAACCCCGCAGTCCCACAATCCACGTATAAAATAATCACTCAGACACTTATATTACTTATAAACTGTATGGCCGTGGCAGGCTTCTTGCTAACTGTTCTTATATCTTAAATTAACCCATTTTTATAAATCTATACCTTGCCACGTGGCTGGTGGCTTACTGGCATCTTTACATGCTGCTTCTCCTGGCCCTGGCTGCAGTGTCTCTCCTCCTTCTTCCTGTTTCCCCAATTCTCCTCTCTCTTTGTCCCGCCTATACTTCCTGACTGGTCACTGGCCATCAGTGTTTTATTTATATAGAATGATATCCACAGCACTTCCCATTTTCTTCTTTTTTTTAAAAAAGGAAGGTTTTAACTTTAACATGGTAAAATTACATATAACAAAACAATTATCGAGCAAGAATTATAGTTACAATATTAAAGATGTCCTATCTATCTTATATTTATGCGTTTAAGGTTTTATATCTAACTTATCTTTTATCATAACTGAGGAAATTACAACTATCTAGTCTTTAACCACATCAAAGACCTCAGAAGGATATAATGGTACCTGAGAAATGGTAGATGGATGCAAGCAACTTTTGGGAATCTTGCAAGAGTAGACCAAGACAGCTGGCAGCCTGGACAGTCACCTAACATTTCTCAGCATTGTTGGTGCATTCAAATTGGCTGCAGGCCTAAAGTATTTGACAGACGATTTTTAGAAGCAGGAATTTTGAAAGACCATCTTATCCTGTCTTGGCAGAGTACAGTGGTCGATTTCCTTGTGTCCCGCTTGTCCAGAAAGGACAGCATTGCATTTGTACTGTCAGCCATCAAGGCAAGGGCAGTTCTTTGCCCAGTAGGCCATTTTGTGCCAAAAAGACAAACTTCCAATTGGAAATGTCTTAGAAGCCCAACATTCTCTCAGGATCAATTGGTGTAACCAGGAGCAATTGTGTCTCATGTCAACAGAATTTTAAGTTATTTAAATGCCATATTCTCTAGGTCTATGAAGTGTTTGAAGATTACCTATCTATCTGAAATATATCTATGTATACCTACCTAGAAGACTTAACTAACATGGCTACAAATATGATTATCATAGATGACTAATTATTAATCTATTTTTAATTATCCATTACAATTTTAAATGAGTTAAACATAATACCTCAAACAAGAATATATATATACAGTATAACAAAATTAACTTCAAGTTTGTATCAATAAACTAAAATTTATACCAATGTAAAACATTTTAAACATAAACTAAAATCTATACCAATGTAAAACTTTTTAAACAAGTTGTTTTTTAAAAGTAGGTTCATTAATCTACCCTTTTATCTTATCATTTCTATATCCTATATATCTATATCATATCCCCTTTTCTTTTTTTAGAAAGAGATCACATTTATAATCAACCTGTTTTAAATAAAAATATTGGTTTTTCTCTGTCCCACACCAAAGGGCTCTTCTGATTTGAGACACAAGAATCTCTTAACCATTTTTTTTTTAAAGCAATGTCTGCGTTTAGAGGGGGAGTGAGCCAATTCCACCTCTAAAGCCAGCTTGGTATATTTGGGAATTTGGGCGTAGCATCTCTTACTACTTCCTGCTGGGGGGGCGCTGTATCTTATGGGGAAGCAAAGAAAATTTTAGGCCTATGGGGTAGTCCGTGAGGCTGTATTGTGTGAACCAGTTGCCTTGAAACTGCTCTGGATGTTGAATCATCTGGGCCCTGGTGTCATCGGAGACCTTTCAGGGGGGAGGGTCTTGGCTGGTGAAACCTGATGTATCTTAATCTGGAACAAATCCATAGTCTCTGGCTTTCTGTGGAAACAAAAGCAGAACCTCTTTTCCAAAGCAACATATCCTTAAATATAAATTTTGAAGTCAAGGTACCTTTAAAATATACATTTTGGCATAACTCAACACATTTTGCAATCAAATGTTTTTCTTCAGTTATGAATATCAAAGAGAACATAATCCAGATTCTCTGTGTGGTAGCCATCTTTATGTGGCTTATTTTTTATATTACCTTGAGCCTATTGCTTTAAACTGTACCATTCTAAGACTGAAACGTTGCTGTGGCTGCTGGCTCTGCCCACTTTAGCTTCCCAACATGGCAGTGGTACGTTTTCTGCCAGCTCTGGGAGTCATCAAGTCTCAGAAATAGTGGGTCTAAGCTTTTATCAAAGCAGCGTGTAGCCAAGAAACCTTTTTTTTTTAATTTTTTTTAAAATAATAGTAAAGACTAAATCTACCACACAGCTTAATGTGCCTCTGGCAGACGCCTCATTTTCGCCATACTGCTGGTCAAACACACACGCCAGGATCCCGCCAGTGTTTAAACCTGTGTTTTGCAGTGTCTAGCTGCCTGTATGAGACAAGAAGCAGGAACCTGGTTTTGGCTCTGTTTAGAATTGGTTATTAAATATTTTCAGGTTTAAGGTGGAAACTCGAGTCTTTTGGCCCCATTTGTTGCTGGAGGGCTTCTCTCCAGGTTCCACCAAACCCCGCAGTCCCACAATCCACGTATAAAATAATCACTCAGACTCTTATATTACTTATAACCTGCATGGCCGTGGCAGGCTTCTTGCTAACTGTTCTTATATCTTAAATTAACCCATTTTTATAAATCTATACCTTGCCACGTGGCTGGTGGCTTACCGGCATCTTTACATGCTGCTTCTCCTGGCCCTGGCTGCAGTGTCTCTCCTCCTTCTTCCTGTTTCCCCAATTCTCCTCTCTCTTTGTCCCGCCTATACTTCCTGACTGGTCACTGGCCATCAGTGTTTTATTTATATAGAATGATATCCACAGCACTGCACTTTGGCCAATTGTGTTTCTCTGGATTAATCACTATCTGATTCAAATGCAAGCTTTTTTTCTGATGAGGGTTGACAGAAGCATTAATCTTCAGGTACATCTATAAGTCATTACCAGTCAGTAAAATACTGTCACCATTTAACAGAGTAGTGTAGTAGCTTCTCCCATAGAGCCTACAACCTGTCAAGCAACAGATTTTTGGCCTGAATATTGACCAGATATAGGTTACACGTTGTGGAGTGAGACATAAATCCAATGAGAAAATAGTTGGTTACCCACAAGGTGGTGTTGCCGCTGTTTTTCCAGTAGGCACATGTTACCAGGTCAGAAATTGTTGAAGCTCACAGGTCTCTCAGCTGATTAGGGTAGTTGATTACTATTCTTCTAAGCCATCATGCATAATCATCTTCAAGGCCTATGATATCTCGTTAGTAGGGATGAAGCTTCCAAATGATAAGAGCTGGATATCTTCATGTTTTCTGACTCCAGTATATGATGACATCAGTAACCATAATTAATATCATTGGCAATAGCCTGTAATATTTGCCCATCTATAGGAACTTACAAGCAACAACTCCAAAAGGGGTAACTCATTCATGGCACAGAAATTTGTATTTGTCAGATTTTGTCATTTAGTAGCAGAATTGCTATCATATCTGTTGGAGCCCATTGAGGTTTTCTAATGGCTTTACCCAGCAGGTCTGCATAAAGGAGATGATTGAGCCTGACAACCAGGTGTCTGAGATAGTCTGCAATGGGTTGTGCTGTGTGTGTGTGTAGGGGGGCAGGGTCTTTTGCTCCACCCCTTGGTATTCCTCTACAAGCCCTTTGTCAGAGACAGGCAGTCCCAATGAATTAGGATCCAGGCTCTCCTGAGGCTATCCTGTTTTTCTATGTGTTTCTCGTTTGTCTAAATTTCTACCTAATATTTCCTGCTGCTCCTGCTCAAGAGTACCCTGGAAAAAAATGGGGATGGGATAGATCCACACACACATATAAAGGTAATTCCATTCCCCCCATTATATTATATGATATACATATAATATACACACATATGTATGTATGTATATAATATATGTATATATGTATGTATGTGCTTACATACATTCCTTGCCTTCTCCTATATAAGGTCTAGAGTATCAGGAAGGATGCTGCTTATTGGTTTTATCTTAAGGGTTCACTCAGGCTTCATTTTTATACAAGTGAAGATTATCTTCCCAGGAGTGCCATCACCCAAGGTGGACTGAGCCCTCCCACATCAACCATTAATCAAGAGAATACCTGTGCAGACTTTCATACAAGCCAACCTTAGCTGATTCTAGGTTTTGTTGAGTTCAAAGACCCAACCAACCCAACTGAACCCTTATCCACTTGACACACAAATATTTCACTGTTAGGCCACAGCTCTGTCTTTGTCTTTAGCCTCTATAATTTATGGTAATGTGGTGATAATAATGGTAATAAAATAATAACACTTTAAAATCCCCACAGATTTTATATCTTAAAAGTCAAAGTTCTCATTACAAATTCAGTGTAATTATCCAAATCTTTAAAAGTTCAAATATCTTCATACAATGACTCTTTAGATTGTTTTGGGTAGGATCGTCATTTTCAACAATGTTAGCCCTACAAATCCATCCACCTTTCAGCTATTTTCATCTTCTTGTTTCTTTTTCATTTTTTCCCCAATGTTTTTAAGTTTTCATTGTCTTTGACTTTGTTGGTTAGATTTATACCAAAAGATCTTTCTTGAGACTACTCTTTCCCAGATTCTTTTAGTGTGTGTGTGGTTTTTTTTGTTTTTGTTTTGTTTTTTTTTGTTTGTTTGTTTTTTGTATATTAGAAAGCTAATGATTATTGTTTGCGAGTTTTTATTTTGTTAATTTGCTGAATATGTTTACCTGTTGGAGGTGATATGCCACTTGGTGGGTAGGCTTTGAGGTTTCAAAAGACTCCTCCAATTTTCTTTGTTTTTTTTTTTTTCTTTCCTTTTGGTACTGATATTCACAATGTTCAGAGTCAATACATAGCACAGTTAAATTTTGCATTCCTGTTTGGTTTTTGAGATACAGTCTGTATGTAAGTTCTCCCCCTTATCTGGTACCTACGTGAGCTTGGCCAAGACTGGGAAAAAGCTTGCTCTGACATTGTTGACTGGTCCTGATAGGCAACAGTCAGGACTCTGGTGGGTCTTGAAGAGAGACTGGAAATACAGCCTCAACCTTCATGCTGCTTGTACTGGCTGGAGCATCCCTTTCAGGCAACAGGCCGATAACTCCGAGTCTTACAGGGAAGGAGATGTCCTGTGATAAGATATTAGTCCCTGGAAAGTAGCTAACCTGTGTCTCTGCAACACATTGACAGTGCAAAAGTTTCCTAGTGAGGATGCATATCTTGAATGCAGGGAGAATATGTTTTTGTAAAATTGTAAAAATGAATGTGTTGCTGGAGGGTTTCTCTCCAGGTTCCACCAAACCCCGCAGTCCCACAATCCACATATAAAATAATCACTCAGATGCTTATATTACTAATAAACTGTATGGCCATGGCAGGCTTCTTGCTAACTGTTCTTATATCTTAAATTAACCCATTTCTATAAATCTATACCTTGCCACGTCGCTTGTGGCTTACCAGTGTCTTTACATGCTGCTTATCCTGGCAGTGGCTGCAGTGTCTCCCCCTCCTTCTTCCTGTTTCCCCAATTCTCCTCTCTCCTTGTCCCACCTATACTTCCTGCCTGGTCACTGGCCATCAGTGCTTTATTTATATAGAGTGATATCTACAGCATGAATGAGACAATAAAATTCTAAAGTTGCCCTATCCAGGTCAACTACAGTTTTATGCTGTGGATTTGGAAGTCACTTTGGGAAAATTTTACCAAATATATTCTTCTCTAAATGCTTGCTAGACTTTTCTTACTCATATCCACAAGGAATAATTTAAAGTGGAGATTCTACTTCTAAGCAATCTATCTTTTTCTGCTGCTCTACCCCCCAGTACAAGCAGTGCCACTCATTACTGAGATGGTCAGGGAGGCTCCTTGAGTGTCACTCTTAAGTCTATGTATCCCTTCATAATCAAGAGCCAATCCGTTAATAATTCTTCCAGAATCTTACATTATTCCCTTTTAACACTTATCACCCTATTCAAGCAGTCACTTTATCTCACCTATACTATTTTTAACAACTCAAAATGAACTATGACCCTGATAGCATCCTTTGCTTTCAATTACACATGACAGTTTCAATGATTTTTGTTAAGGTCTATCTAGAGTGTTACTTAGAATGTTTTGAACAATTGCGTAAGATCAGAGATCACAGAGAATTATGAAAATGCAAGTGAAAATTTGAAAGACTTAGAAAATGATTCAAACATAGAGATATACACATGGATGAAAAGAAATTATTTTATTTATTCATTGTAGTATTCTAGAGCATATATATACATATTCAGGAATACAATATATATCACATGTTTTTTCAAATTCTACAATCTATTTTTTTCTATGGTTTCATTCATTGTGGAGAATATTGTTGATTCACATCCACTCAGGTTATTTACATTTAGATTTTTTACCTTTGCTTTTTATTTCATATTCAATAATCTTTGCCACAAGTAATATTATTGAGATTTTATGCCAGAAATTTATCATAGTTTTCAGCATATATTCATTTGTGAGGTGGAATTACACAATTTTAAATTAGCTAATGGATTGGTGCAAGTGATACATGATTTTACACACACACACACACACACCTTTCAAATATCCATGAAGCAAAAGATGTTTTGAATTACGAATCCTGTGTCTACATTCCAAATGCTGGGATCATAATCATTTCCTATATCACAAAAATGCTAGTGATATTTATGAGAAATTGTTTCTAAATCAGAATTAAAGATATTGTTTGATAGTAATGTTATACAGTTTTTGCAATGATGTACATGTAAGATTAAAGAATATAGAGGAAGATTAATTTGTGAAAGGGAAATAACTTTTTACTATAAAACTCAGAGATTTATCTAAGGCAAATATTTCCAAGATAATGTGTCATTATAGACTTGTTGATATTTAAATATTTATAAAGGCATTTCATAAAAGCTAAATAGAGGTTATAGAGGGACATGAGATCTCAGCCACTCACTCACGTGCCTCCTTTCCAGCTATATGTATTATCCAAGCTTTATGTTAACATGTAGCCTCAGGAGTTGCTAGATACTATATAGACTATGGAAGGTAATCTGAAAAGATAGCTCTCTATATATGAATCAATGAAAAAGTCATTATCTTTGTTTGGTGATAATTTTCAGTGGTGTGACTGATTTGGGCATACTGTTCTAAATAAACCAGCAAGTGCAGTAGTTCATCAAGCATGTGTTCATGTCACTTGAAGGAAACTTCCTACACAATGGCTTAAGAATAAATTGCACACAGGTGATTCAAATGTGGCAATGTGAAAGAGGCCAAAGGTCAATAACAGAAGTGACATACCACTATATCTCTGTGTAACATGTTTTGAATTTGTGAATTACTTTTAAATTGAGATTTACTAAGATTGAGTGCTCTAACAATTGGGTACACTCATATGGATGGGCACATACACATGAAAATATATGTAGTATTTTATTATAGGAAGTTATTGAAAGTCATGGGAAAATTGATAATATGAAGAAAGACCTTTGAAAGATACCAAAATATTGATAAGAATGACTTTATTTCACTACATTAGGCCAATATGAAGTACTCATGTGCCAAGATTTGATATCCAGGTGTTTGTGAGGCTTTTGCTCACTGTAGGGCACAGAAATTTAAAGTTATTTCCAGAAGGAAGTTGCTATAAATTTTCCCGCTGGATAATTTAGAAAGACTCTCACAATCTAGACTCATACTTTTTGTCACTATGAGAAGTAGTTTGAGACTCAACTTAGCTACTTCTGAACTATAAAAATCTAGTGATTCAAAAGTCAGTTAATACAGTTCTGAAACTCTGAGGGAATAAGCATTTCAGGAATCCCCAGAGAGATCTACCTTTGATGTAGCAGGTTTTCTGAGCAATTGCCCTACCTGAACATTGACCAAGAAAAACGAAGAAAATGAACAGGTTACAAGATAGCATATAGACTATGCAAAAGATAATGAGTTATCTAACAAAAGTTATCAAATAAAATAGTACCAATAAAGAACAAATTACAAAACAAAATATTACCAATAAGTTGCTGGGTATGGAGGGTACACACCCATAACACTAGAAGACAAAAGGTATATGGTGTTGCACAGCTGTAACACTAGAACACAAGGCATATAGTAGTGCACAGTTGTTAATACTGGAAGACAGTGTTTGGTAGTGCACTGCTGTAACACTAAAAGACAAAAGATATAGTGGTACACAAGTATAACTTTAAGAGACATGAGCTTGTGTTTGAGATAGTCTTGCACTACAAAATAGCACTTCATTCTAAAAAAAAAAAAAAACCAGCCAAGTTTATCAACACTAATTTGATAATTTTGAGAAGATAAAGAAGTGAATGGCTAGCCGAAAACAATGTTTCTCTTTGGTTTTTACTTGACTTAATGTAATAAAAGCCTAGAGTGTGCATCCATCCTTTTGGAAAATACAATGAGGAATGGTACTTGAAAAAGAAATGCAAATAGCTGATAAGAAGCAGAGATGAAAACTGCAAACAGAAAGCTCACTGAATTTCAAACTGAGAATGCAGTTTGTGTCTGTAGTTTCAGAAACAAAAATCAGAAACAGTCAAGGTTATTTAAATACCAGCTTTAATTATAATTCTCTGTACTAGTGGACACACAGAGCGAGCCACACTTTATAAAAGATGGAGCTCCCAATAAATATATTTATATACTAATTTCTTCCCTGCCAATAAAGAATGGTCTAGATGTGAACATTTTCTTTGCTTTTGGTTTTCTTTGAGTGCTTAGAGGCACCGCATTACATAGAAAACCCAAATGATGACACACGTTTTTATAAAAGCTGTAACACAAGTTTAAATAATTTAGTAAGGACAAATAATTAGAATTTATGACAATTGTTTTTGTTTGTTAAGGGATTAAAGGTAGAAAGCAAGAGTGTAGTAAGTAAGGCATATTGTTTCTTTGCTTTCCAGTAGTTATAAGTTACTATACAGAAATAGAAAACTTCCCTCTATAAGTCACCAAGACCCAGCAGTACTGCCTGTCATCTGTATTTGTTAATCAGTAGATACTCAGCATTTAAACTGCCATACATAATACAGCATGCAAAATAGTTAACATACCACTACCTAAATTGTCTATTCTGAGCTTAATCATGCTATTTAATTGCCATGCTTAATTTGAAAATAATTGTTCACAGCAATTAAGTAAATGCCCCAATTTCATTAGCAGACTTTCTAATTAGAACCTACAACATAAAAGTGCTAATGTTGCTTCATTAGCTGTGATTTACTTGTTCCAATCCTAACTTTCCTATGATCCTTTTCTTCAAACCTGAGACTGTATTTCAGGGTTAATTATGTTTGTTTCTTGCAAATATCCAGGGATAATTATTGCTGGATTAAAGTGTAGACATACCTTAGACTGAAATTTCATTTTAACTTTTCACATTAAACACGTTTTGAGGCTTATATTTTAAAGGCTTCTTATTGTAGAATAGTTTAAAGCAATTAGTGAGAATTGCATTTGGCTTCAATTGTAAGCAAACAGGTTTTACAAAATTGAATATGTTCCTTCACATATGGTATTGAATTATAAAACAGAACAGTTAAAAAATTAATTGCAACATAAGTCCACTATTGAAAGATCTTAACTGACTATTGAACAGAACGAAAAATGACTTAGGTTTTATAGCAATATTGTAATCTAAGACAACAGTATTAAAAGTCTCAATGCAAAAACTATTGTTTTCTAAATAAAAAATTAAGCTTGGCTAATTTCCTATTACAGTTCATGTCCTGGATAAATAAAAAGAAATTGATGATATTCTAAACAAGTATTATATAATACCAATTAATAGCATACACAAATAAAAACAGAAAATGTTTCGATTCATCAAATTAACACTAAGTTGAGCCTCTGATAAAATGAGCAATGTTAAACATGATTCAGGAAATTATACTTTGATGAAGAGCAGAATTCAGAGATTTTCTTGATCATTTCAACTACTTGTTAGGATGTGTTTACATGTTTGTTTGGTTTTAATTATGTATGGGTATGTCTAAAGGTTTCTAATACATCAGTAATTCTAATCCTGGAAAATGTTGGCACAAATTAACTCTGAGAAGTTTCCTTTCTTTGTAGATAATAAAATGACTGTTATGACTGTCAATGTAGACCAAGTAACATATAGCATACAGCTATTTAGTAAAAGATGATGAGGAAAACCCTTATCATTTTCAAAATGTTATTCCAATTTTATTTTGTAGATCGAAAAAAATCACAAAAAAGAAAAACTATGATTTAAGAAAAATTTCTCTTCACTTTTTAATGTATATTATTTTGAAATAAAAAGCATTTTGTCACAATAACTCAGATACATATGTAACAGTAAGACATAATTTACTAAGTCTGAAATTAAGTTATGTTAATTCACAGGTATATACACACATGCATATACACACAAATTTGTGCACTTATACATTTACTACATAATTATAATTTTCATATATTGAAAAGAAAATAAAAGCTAAAGATTAAATTTAAATTTCTCTCCATTAATTGTTATATATCAATGAATATTTTCTGTGGGAAATTAAAGGTCATAGGAAAACTGAGTAAAAATGCAGAGCATAAAATAATATTGGTACGAAATATTTATAATCATCTTAATTATTTTAATATTTCCCCAAAGTACTGTATTTCTTGCGATTTTGATCATTATCATCTAATTACCATAATTAGTATTACTACCTCCTCTGAGACTTTTGATTCATGTATAATGAAATATATCCATGTTTATATTTTCACACAGAACACTACCTGTCATAAAAGTCCTCTGTCTTCTATTTATCTTGTTCTTCTACTAACACCCTGGCAACCAACATCATTTTTACTTTCTCCATAGGGTTTGCTTTTTCCAGAGAGTCATAAACTTGGAAGCATAGAGTACATTTCCTTTGCAAATTAGCTTCTTTTAATTAATAATGTGAATTTTGTGCCCCCATATTATTTGAGGAATGTACAGTTTATTTCCTTACAGCACTGTTTAATATTGTATTATTTGAATATACTGAAGGTTACTTAACCACCAGTCTACTGAAGGACATCTGGTTGCTTCCAGATATATGCAACTGTGAATAAAGCTGTTATTAACATACATTGCAGTTCATGTGAAGATGAGTTCCAGCTCCTTTCAGTAAGGGCAAACATTTGGAATCACTGAATTATAGGACAATAGTATGCTTATTTTGGTAAAAATAAAAACACGCTGAAAGTTGCTGTAAATTTTTTCTTACATGTTATATTCTACTAGTGGAAGAGTGTATCCATTTGAAATATCTCTACTGGCATCTGCTTATGTCACTGGTTTCTATTTTGACAAGTCTAACAGGTATACATAGTGGAAACTCATTGTTGGTGGAGTTTTCCTGTCCTGACCACCTGCTCTCACAAAACCAGAAGCTGCTTTCTAAATAAATGACTCGGAGACAATATAAATTACAAATTTTTGGTCACTAGCTTGGGCTTGTTAATAACTAGCTCTTAGAACTTTACCCATTTCTATTCATCTATGTGCTGCCCCAAGGCTTGTGTCTTTTACCTCTACCACATTTTGTGTGTTTGACTTGTTCTCCATCAGACTGACTCCACCATGCCTCATCCCATCATTCTCAGTTTGGCTTTCCCACCTAACTTTATACTGTTCAGCTATATGCCAGTCAGCTTGTTTATTAAACCAACAATAGCAGCATATATCCACACATTGTACAGAAGGATTATTCCACAGCATTTGCCTTTTTTGTCTAATTAAGAAAGAAAGGTTTTAACTTTAACATAGTAAAATTACATACACACAACAAAAACAGTTATCAAGTAAGAATTCTAGTTACTATATGCAGTTTAAGTCTAGGTGGTAAACTTAGAGAAAATACCCTATTATCTCTCTTATCTTGGTGAGTCCAAAGTTTTGTCCTTCATTTAGCTTTTATCATAACTAAGGAAAACTATAACTATAGTTAGCTAGTCTTCTACTCTATCAAAGACCCCAGAAGGGTGAAATGTTGCCTAATGGCAGGGACATCTGGCTGCCTGGACAGTCACCTCAAGCTCCTCTGTAATGCCAGGGTGTTCATTTTTGGCCTGTAGGCCTAGTACAGCTGACAAACTTTCTTGAGAACCATGGGATTTTGAAAGACCGCCCTACTTTTCCTTGGCAAAATTTGACAGTCACTTTCTTTCACATCCTATTGGTCCAGTTTGGACAGTAACTCTAAGTAACTGAGGCAAGAGCCACTTCTTTGCCCAAATGGCTACCATTTTCCTTAAAGAAAGCAAACTCCATATGACATTTCTTTGATCCCCATTTTCTTCTCTGAAGTAGATTGTTGCTGCCCGGAGCAGACATGTCTCATTGTCAAGAAAAGCCTTAGGTTATTCACACATTAAATACCATATTATGTAGGTCTTTGAAGTATTTGAAGACTATACCTCTATCTAAATATATTCATTTAACCTTGAAAACATGCCTAACATGACTATACATTTGACTATTAGAGATGACAATTAACCTGTATTTCTTAATTATACATTTCATTTTAAATGAGCAGTATAAAGAAAATAACCTAAAAAAAAACTAGAAACATACATACAGAATAACAAAATTAACTTTAAATTTGTATCAACGTACAAAAATCCATATCAATGTAAAATATTTAAGACTAGTAGTTGATGTTTTGGTTTAAAAGTAGATTCATTAATCTACCCTTTTGTCCTATCATTTCTATATTCTCAATTTTTTTCTTTAGAATAAGATCTCTTTTGTTCAGCTTTTTTCCCCCTAACCATTACCAATAACAACTTGTAACCAACTCCCATTGAAAAATAATAAATATCCATAACCCATCTTTGGAGAATATAGATGCAGTACTCTATACTTATTCCTGTTGTTTTGGGGTGATGTCATCTTTGGGGGACCCTGAAAAAAATTCGGATTATGGTCATGTCTGGACTGGAGTATTTTGTGAGACTGTATCATCTCAGCCAGCAGCCTTGAAGATGTTCTGGATGGAGAATTCTCAGGAGACTGTAATAGGGGCATTTTGAAATGCTAGATCACCTGGACCATCCATTTTCATTGGTGTTTGGACCCCTTGCTCTGAAACTACATAAACTTTTAAATGTAATATACATATCTGCATTAATACAAGTATAGATTGCATATTATATATTCTAATGACTGCCTATACCTTTTCTTTTCTCTCCCAAGACTATGTATATTTTTAAATATACTGTAACCAGTTTAGAGGGTTGTTTTTTGTTTTTTGTTTTTTTTATCTGAATCTTTCCTTTACTGAGCACCTGTAACTTTTTTAGTTTATTCTCTCTGGAGTTTCTTCACAGATAGACCCAAAACCATACTAGAAGTTTCTCAAGAAAATTATGTTAAAAAGCAATTTAACATAAAATTTTTTCTATGTCAATACAAGATACATCTGTGTATTAAAGCAATACATTTATTGTCCTTTATAAGGAAAGTAACATATACCTGTAATCTGATATTATTATGTGCTAGATTAGACTATTAGAAAATTCCAGAAGATTCAGAATATAGGTCAAAGTTTTGTGTCTTGGTTACTGTGTAAATTTCCTTTTCGGTAGCTGCAGAGTACTCTCTGCACTAATAACACTAGAATGTGTGGGCAAAGTCTCCATGTTGGCACAAGATGAAATTCTCTATGTTCAATGGGTTCTATGGGTGTTATCCTTAACAATGGGGCCATGCTGTCAGTTTTTAGAAACCAACTTGTTTTATCAACAGCCTGAGTTGTTTGGGGATTTTCATGTGACACCCTTGGCCAACAACTCAATTGTTTGCAACCTAATCCTGGTACTAGAAGCCTCATTTAGTAACAAGAGATGGCCAGTTGGGACTGCATATCCCCATTATTAGGAGACCTCAAGACCTCATTAGGAACACCTTCATTATTTTAGGAAGTCTCAACTGCACTAACTTTTCTAGTTTATACTTTCTTCTTTGCTGTATCAGTACAACAGTAGGTTAAGAGATAAAATCTAGGCTAGGAAATTTGATACATAAACAGAGCAGAGAAACAAATCTGGGTTAAAGTGTTAATTTTATTATGCTAGTTAAACAAATGTAAAATTAAACAAGCTCTTATGCATTTAGTGTAGGCAAGGGGACTATATTCAGCTGTTTCCCACACTAAATAAAATGCTTGCTTTATATTGAGTTATCAGCTCTGTTAAATATAACGTGCGGAATCCAGTTGTCCACTAAAAATAATAATCTGCATTTATATCATTTATTTGGCAATAAGTTATTTTTCTGAATTTCCATCATTTAATATTTTCTTTACTTCTTTAAAGAAAAGAAAGGTTTTGTTTTACTCATAAAAATTTATTATACACTGAGGACAGGCTGTTTGGAACCTGGGGCTTATACAGGGACACTTGGCTCAGCCTGGGAGGAGGGGACTGGACCTGCCTGGACTGAATCTACCGGGTTGAACTCAATCCTCAGGGGAATCTTTGCCCTGGAGGAAATGGAAATGGGAGTGGGGGAGGCCGGGGGGAAGGGGAGGGGGATGGGAGTGGGGAGAACAAAGGAATCCGTGGCTGATATGTAAAATTAAGTTTAATAAATAAATTTTAAAAAATTATTATACTGACTTTTTTGAGGGACAAGAACATCAGGAGAACACAGCTTACAGAATCAACTAAGCAGGGCTCACATGAGCTCACAGAGACTGAAACAGCAATCATGGTTCCTGTGTGAGTCTTTGCTAGATCCTCTGTACATGTTTGTTAGATTGCTGTTTTTGTGGGATTCCTAAGAGTAGGCGTAGGGGATATCTCTGACTCTTTTTCTGCTCATGGGACACATTTCCTCCTACTGGGTTGCCTTTCCCAGCCCTGTATGTAGGCTTGTGCCTAATCTTATTGTAATTTGCTATGCCATGTTCCATGGATGGTCATGAGAGGACAGCCCTTTTCAGAGGAAAATGCAGGAGATATGGATCTGAGGGAGAGGAGAGAAAGAGGGTAGGATTGGAAGGAGTAGAGGGAGGGGAAGCTGTTTTGGGGATATATTTTATGAGAGGAGAGCTAGGAACCTTACAAAGAGGTCAAACTACACAACTGTCACTCACATGCAGAGGGCCTAGGTCGGGCCCATGGAGGCTCCCCAACTGTTGGTCGAGAGACCATGAGCTCCCACATGCTCAGGTCAACTGTCTCTGTGGGTCATGAACCCTTTGGCTCATCTAATCCCATATCCCGTTCTTCAACAAGACTCCTGGAGCTCAACCCAGTGCTTGGCTGACGAGTGGGATGGCTCAGTGTGTAAGGGTGTTTTCTAGCAAGCCTGATGACCTGGGTTCTATTCCTGGGGCCCACCTGGTGGAAACTGAGAACCTAGTTCTCCCAAATGTCTGCTTACTGGCTATGTATTCTTATTTTATCTAAAAGATTTTTAAAACACGAATTTAGACACCTGATGGAAAAATAGTTTAATTTTACTTATTTTAAAGTGATGTCCTGTATGTATCCCATTATATCTTCTGGTTTTAGATCACTTTCAATATATGTTAAGAATAATAGGATTGGCTGGGCAGTTGTGACTCATGTCTTTAATCTCAGCACTCAGGAGGCAGAGCGAGGTGGATTTCTGTGAGTTCAAGGCCAGCCTTTATTTTTCTGGTCTTTACCCATATCACATTCCAGACTTTGGAGGAAATGACCTCATTTTACCACATTTAGTGTAGGAATGGTATTGGTTTGCAATGAATAGACCTTATTATGTTGTAGCACGTTGTTTCTATCATTCATTACTCCATTATTTCATTACGAAGAGATATTGGATTTCCACATCTATTCATATGATCACTTTTATTTGTCATTAATAAAGTTGTGTGACACATCTTGATTTATATGACTTGTACCCCTTTAATGAAGCTAACTTGGTCATGCCAAATTGGCTTTTTAAGAATTTTTTAAGCTTTATTCCTAGATGTGATTATGACATAACTATGATCCTATTATTCTTTTGTTTGTTTGTTTGTTTTGTTTTTGTTTTGAGACACGGTTTCTCTGTGTAGTTTTGGTGCCTGTCCTGGATTTTGCTTTATAGACCAGGCTGGCCTTGAACTCACAGAGATCCACGTCGCTCTGCCTCCTGAGTGCTGAGATTAAAGACATGAATCACAACTGCCCAGCAGCCACAGCACCTTTTCAGCCTTAGAAGGCTGCAGTTTAAAGCAATAGGCTCAAGGTAATATAAAAAATAAGCCACATAAAGATGGCTACCACACAGAGAATCTGGATTATGTTCTCTTTGATATTTGTAACTGAAGAAAAATATTTGATTGCAAAAGCTGTTGAGTTATGCCAAAATGTATATTTTAAAGGTACCCTGACTTCAAAATTTGGATGTAAGGATATGTTGCTTTGGAAAGGAGGCTCTGTTTTTGTTTCTACAGAAAGCCAGAGGCTATGAATTTGTTCCAGATTAAGATACATCAGGTTTGACCAGCCAAGACCACCTGAAAGGTCTCCGATGATACCATGGTCCAGATGATCCAACATCCAGAATCGTTTCAAGGCAACTGGCTCAGACGATACAGCCTCATGGACTATTCCATGATCCTAAAATTTTCTTTGTGTCCCCATAGATACAACGCCCCCCTCCAGCAGGAAATAGTAAGAGAAGCTACGCCCAAATTCCCAAATATACCAAGCTGGCTTTGAAGATATGTAAAAGTTAAAACCTTCCTTTAAAAAAAAATAAAAAAGGGGAAGTGCTGTGGGATGGTCTGTATGTCAAATTGTTCTGATTGGTCAATAAATAAAACACTGATTGGCCAGTGACCAGGCAGGAAGTAGGTGGGACAAGGAGAGAGGAGAATTCTGGGAAGCAGAAGGCTGAGGCAGAGAGACACTGCAGCCACTGCCAGGACAAGCAGCATGTAAAGATGCTGGTAAGCCACCAGCCATGTGGCAAGGTATAGGTTTATAGAAATGGGTTAATTTAAGATAAAAGAACAGTTAGCAAGAAGCCTGCTACGACCATACAGTTAGAATGGATCACGCAATGCTTTCATTTGTATACAAATAGTGAATCCAGTGGGCTCCGAAGTTGTGTCTAGTTCTGAAGTTCCATTTCTGTGGCCACAGAGATGACCATGATTAAAACCAGAAATAGACAAAAGATCAGTTAAAAGGCAGGAAAAGGACTCATAGAGAGAAGTAGTAATGACAGAGGTAGATGAGAGAGAAAAACAGTAGAGAGTGAGGGTAATAAAATGTATCATGTAAATATATGAAATTGGGAAGAACAAATTTAATCATTTAGAAAAACTAACAAAATATATTTTATCTCATGTATGCATTTAATGTTGAATTTAATGTAGAACTTATGTGCACTATTATTAAAGTAGGTAACATATAGTGACAAATGCATTAACATCACACAGACTGTACAGAGAGTTCTGTCTATAATAAGCATTCACCAAACATAAACTGCATGATGTTTATTGCTTTCAATAAATAGTCAAGAGTTGACTGAGAATTAAGGAAGCAAAAGTGACAGTTTTATTGTGATCTCTTCCATTAGGAAAGTATAAAATCAAACAGACTTTCATTTAGGGAATAGTTTATTGTGATTCTCAAAACACATTGAAACTTTTCATAGAGTAACCTTGAAGTTGGGTTGTGATTATATATGGTTTGTTCTGCTCTATATCTGACCTAAATTCATAACAGAAACAAATAACATAAAATGCATAACTGAAAAAACACCTGTCTGGCTTCTACTATGGACAGATGGAAAGAATTATTTCATATAAACTGGAAGACAACGATGCTTATGACTTTGGGTTTTGTTTAATCTTCTGGGCTAGTACTAAAAAGATAAGTGAACTGAGATTTTTTTTTCCTTTGGGAATTGAATGAAGTGTATTATGATTGTAATCACCTCCTCTTTTTAAATCTTCCCACATCTATTTCCTTCCCCACCCATCCAATTTTGCTTCTTCATAAAAAAAAAAAAAAAAAAAAAAAAAAAAAAAAAAAAAAAACGAAACAAGGAAATAAGCTTGTTCATAAACAAGTTCAACTTTTTTGCTACTCATATATTTTTGGGTCTGAAGCTATCCATGATATTGTGGTAGAACCAGGGCCACACCCATTACAAAAGAAAACAAGCAAACAAACAAACTCCTTTTGCCCAGCAGCTGGCAATTGCCATAAGCTACTCAGCGAGGACTGGGATTTTATGGCAAACTCCCTTCCCTGTATTTTGAATTTCTCTGCTTTATTCCTGCACATTTTGGGGGCATGCTGTCACAGCCAATGCTAATTCACATGTGCAGTGGCCTTGCTGTACCTTAAAGACAGTTTGCTTTCAGTGATCCACTGCCTCTGGCTCTTACGATCTTTCTATTTATTCTTTAATAATCACTCTGAGCCTTGGGAGGAGGACATGTGATATAGATTTTTTTTGTATCCTTTTCCTCTGTCTACATCATCACATGAAAAGAAGTTGTTACTAGGGAATATCAATACTTTAAACTCCAGTATGGTCTACATTGACCTAGACATGTTTGCTATTTTCTGTTCTTTGCGTGTGGTTTCAAAAGCTTTTAAGAAACACTAACAGAGTGACAGGGTATGACAAGTTAGAATTAAACCTAAACCATGAAAAATTGTAATCCTATTTCTCCAAGACTGAAGCCTTTTCTATACTCCAATGCATTATTCAGTCAAAGGCTACTATCTGTTGCCCCATCCACCTGTTCAATATAGGCACACACACACTTACACAGACACATGTGCACACATACACATACACAGTTGTGTATATAATTAATATTATTTATTAGTCATTGCAAGAAGCTTTATAACTAGTAGAAACATTCCTATTTACATTGTTGTTAGAGGTACGGAAGTGATACCTCAGTGAATTAGAGTAATGTTTTATATGTCTCAATATAACTTATAGTTATTTGATTTGTTGTCTTAGGCTAGGAACTATGCCAAACACTTTATGTATCATATGATGGAATTGAATTCCATTCACAGTTCAATAAAATATTTCAATTGTTATCTTAATTTTTATATTAAAACTGACACTTTGTAAGTTTAACCAGCGTGAATAGGCTTAAAGTTTATATATACAACTTGGAAAAACTTCAGGCAGTAATGCTTGAAAACTGTGCAATAGTGGAGAGACATACTGTAGCTTATAAGAATTCTTTGTTGTCTTCTGGGAAAACAGTTTCTAAAGAAGCAAAGTCAGTTATAGGTTTTCAGTGTACATTTTGTTGTGCTTAGACATTAAAATGGAGATTTTAAATATGCTATATTCCTAATGCATTTGTTCTTTCTATTTAGTTTCAGAGTTCAGTAAAGACATAACACCTATTAAAATATCAAAATTAATCTTGCGTTTGCAAATTATAGTAATTTCTAAATAATTGTATTGTTAATCTATTTAATATATCTACTAATTACAGAGTCAGAGTCTTTGCTTGAAATGGTAGCATGAAAATCCAATTATAATAGTTTGAAATGTGAATTATACTGAAATTATTTTTATAAATGTCAACAATATTTTTCTAATAATGATTTCAACTCTACCCAAACTTTTACTTTGAACCATTATAATTTTTAACTTTTAATTAATCTGTGTATGAGTGTGTGTGTGTGTGTGTGTGTATGTGTGTGTGTGTGACTTGTATGTGTGTGTGTGTGTATGCATGTGTCACAGAATAGGTGTGGGGGTCTGAAGCCAGCTTTAGTTTTTTATAGTTTCCCTGTCTGCTTTAACATGGGTTTCATATTCATTGCAATATGATTCAAAATTGCAGCATACATTTGTAGTGGTTGTGGAATGGTTCTGATTTCTGTCTTTATAGAATAATAGGAATACCCATCTTAAAGAAATAATAAGGATTTGGACACTCAGAAATCTACAGCAGAAGGGAAGAACCTATTGGTACCAATATACTCTACAGGATAATATTTCACCGCCTAACATCAATATCTCTTTAACTCTAGAATAGCTGTGGTCCCAATTCAATTATAAATCAAGCTGGCTTTGGAGTTGGAATGTGGCTCTCTCCTTCTCTAAGCCCAAATATGTTGTTATAAGAAAAAAAATTAAGAGATAGAGTTGAAGATTAGATAGTTAGAGTTACAATCTTCTCATATCTTGGCTAGAACATATTTGTACTAGAGTCAGATTCTTCAAGATAGAACAGCCATTTCAGTAATCTTGGAAATTTGCCATTTACCTATGTTCTGGACATTTAGCATGTCTTTCTTCTTTGATGTTATTTTTGTTGGTTGTAGTTCCATTTTTGTTTATGTTATTACCCTTTGTTTTTCCTGGACAATAATTCATAATCATTTTTATTGTATATAGTTTGCATTAAGATTAGAACCTTCTTATTTAGACAAAAAAGGGAAATGTCATGGCATTTGCTCTGTCCATGACCTTGGACTATAAGGCCCAAAGGAGGTGGTGCTTCCTGCCATTGTAGTGACCTCTAATAAGGAGTTAGAGAAGGGTCACATGCCCCTTCTCCCTGCTCCTGCCTGTGAGGTGGATCCTTGCCCAGTCAGATTAGAGGATGACTTTTGCTGTCTACCCAATTCTGTAATCGTGAATGTATTTCCTCAATTTATATCTTAATAAATTCTGTTACCCATTTAATGGACTCATGTGGATTGATCATAATACATTTCATTGCTTTCTTTGTTTCTTTTATTTTTTGGACCAGGAACTTGTGTAGCTCAGTTTGGACTCAAACACACTACCTGATGACACACTACATGCTATAGTTAAAGCACTGAGCCGACATGCTCAGCTCTAAAGTCATTTCTTACATTCATAGCATATGATATGTTCCTGTTAAATATTCCTTTTCACGGTTAAAAAGAATTTCTAAAATTCACTTAACCTGGTTGTTTGTACCTAGTGAGTGCTCAAAGCAACAGACAATAGTGGATAATCCTCTGCTATATGTAAACAAATTAGTTCTAATCAATTTTCAAATTATATATTGCCAGGATTTTAGAATGCAAACCCATACCATTTTCTAGGTTTTGATGTTTGAAGGGTTGTTTTGAGTCAGAGTGCCTTGCCATGCTCTTTTCTTCCTAGTTGTTCAAGGGAGGCATCACCATGAGATTGTAGAAACAAGTAATGGGCATGGGCTTTTTCATAGCTCCTTGCATGTAAGCAACAGATACCCTGTTTTCATCTAATTAAAAACCTGTTCTAGAAAATGTGTAAATTATACAAGCTAAAACAGTCCAATCAGGATGACACTTGCACATACAGATTTTGTTTTGTTTTGTTCATGTTTTCCTTCAACATGAACTCCAGATCTCTTCTAAGTGTGGCTGAGTGGCAAGTGACAAAATAAAGCTGGACTATGCATTTCATCTGTAGCTCTTACATCTACTTTTAAATGTCTCACATCTTTTTCATATCTTCTGTTAATGAAGCCAGGAATGAATGTCAAGGTACCCAATTAAAAACATGTCAGTTAGGTAGCCCAGGCACATTTTTCTAAATACATGTTCTTTTCTCTTTTTTCCTTATCAGTATTTATGATGGATCTAGGTAAAGGAATGAATATAAGTGATGAAAAGCAATTTAGGAAAAACATTTAGATTATAAAGAGAACAGCAAGAAAGGAAGAAACAACGTGTTTTTCATATAAGAAATGTATTTAAGAAAAAAAATACTGAGATATGATAGAAGATTCTACTGAGACAACTGATAAAAGAAATATATTTAAGAAATAGGACATAGCTCAGAGCATTCAAAGAAAGGAAGGGAAATGCATAGAAATAAGAACAGGAAGCTGGAGGTTGAAGGATTCTTCTGAATAAATATTCTCTATCAACTCCATTGCTGTAGAATCTTTTGCCATATCCACAGGGGGACAGAAAAGTTTCATGGGCACAGTGGTTTGTGATTAAATGATGGCTTTATAAATAATCAGTTCTCTGACTTGCATAGGTATCCTGAAGTTCACAGAATCGCAACTTCTTCATATTAAAAAATGATCACAAATAAGACTTAAGGAGGAGTTCTGTCCATGTTAAATGATGTAGAGGTGTTCCTGTCACATAAATGAGGCTTATGGATGTTAAATGAAGTAGAAGAGCTCCTGCCACATAAGTGCTCAATAAATAATCTCTATTCCTAATATATGACTTATTTTTTCTGTTCTAAATTCTTACTCTTCATATGAGTGATCTATCTAAATCACACCCAAGCCTGTCTCTTTTCTGCTTCATCTACACTCTTAAATGACAAGAATGATTAAAAGTCCAAGTCCACAGACATGATGGATAACCTCTTCAGGTTTTGACTGCTTAGTCACTTTCCTCTAGAAAGTCCCCTACAATCCTCAGTACTCTCCTATAGAATAGATCACTTAAAAGCGTCACAACTGGAAACTCATTCTAGCAGCATTATGGAGACCACTAACCTGCACCTTTGCAGGTCATCGGCTCTCATAAATAACCCACCACTATTATTCTTTCAAATGAAGAGAGCATTAAACCAACTCCTAATGACATCATTGGAGCTACTTTCAACCCTCACCAGAGAAGCTACTTTTTAGTACAAGGCTATTAGTACAGAGACTGGTCAAAGTTCATAGTATAAGATATGATGGAATACTGAAACCTAAATGAGACATCTATATTCCAAGTCCTCCTTCCAAGGCTCAGGGGTAATAATTAGAGAAGTGAGCATGGAATAATTATAACTGACAAGGACCATGACTGACTATTAGGAAACAGTGGTTTCTAGACACAGGAGGCCAGGTGTACATACAAATTCTCAGCAATTGAAAGAGCATGCAAAAGACTTGCTTTGGCACTGGCAAAATTCAGCATGAGGAGGGAAAGTATTTGAAAGAGCAATGGGCAGTGTATGGTTAATATGTAACTGTGTAGATGCAATGTTAGAAAAATATCTCTTACATTCTAAGAGACTAGATCTTTGATGGAACTCACAGCCATAATAACACCATTTATATCACTAAGGCTTGAGTATTACCCTACTATATACTCAGCCTATTTAATAAACTTTTAAGAGTATAAGGTAAAAACCAGCCTTACTTGAGTTGGGTTTCCCATGTAATTAACTTTATAATCCAAGGAAATTAATAGCTATAATCTTATGTACCTTTCCATACATGTGACACAACAATGGAGTGTGTATTATTTGGTGAAAGAAGAAAATTATAAAGATAGTAATTAGCCCTCTAAACATCACTATGAGGTCAAATTCACCACTTATTGATATTGTTGGATAAACAAAGATATTTATAGTGCTGTATATCGTGTGAGTCATTTGAAATCAGTTAGTGCTGATGACTTATCTCTTGGAAACAGCTTTTAAATATTTTGGTAAAGTGTCACATTCCTTCCCCATGTAATGCTTTCTGTACTGTTCATGAAAAATTAGTAGATGTAAAGTAAAAGAAAGCCAAGCTACGATCTCTAGATGTTAAACAAAGGATAACGAGGCTACAATTCAGAAATTCGGCAACAAGGAGGACACTAAGAGGTATGCATGGATCTCCCTGGGAATGGGAAATAGCTGAGAACCTCTGGGTAAATTGGGAATGAGGGGGAGATAGAGGGGAGGTGATGAGAGAACATGAGGGATCAGGATGGTAGATCTGGGGGAGGGACAGAATAGGAGAACAAAGAAAGAGATACCTTCTTGATCAAGGGTTGCAGTGGAATGCCTTTCTGTATGCTATGAATTGTAGCTAGAGTTTTCCTGCCTTGCCCACAGTCAGGACAAATCTCTCTCACCCGCCAGCCCCACAGCCGCTCAGACCCAACCAAGTAAACACAGAGACTTATATTGCTTACAAACTGTATGGCCGTGGCAGGCTTTTTGCTAACTGTTCTTATATCTTAAAGTAACCCATTTCTAGAAATCTATACCTTGCCACGTGGCTCGTGGCTTACCAGCATCTTCGCATGCTGCTTGTCCTGGCAGTGGCTGGCAGTGACTCCTGCCTTCCTGTTCTTTTATTTCTCCTCTCTGTTAGTCCCGCCTATACATCCTGCCTAGCCACGACCAATCAGGTTTTATTTATTGACCAATCAGAGCAACTTGACATACAGACCATCCCACAGTACAGCCAAGTGCAGACCATCTCAGACACCTGCACTCAGGCCCATGGTCCTAATCATCCTCTATACAGACCTGCTGGGTAACGCCACAAGAAACCCAAGAAGGGCTCCCACAGGACATACAGAACATCCCACAGCAATGAATATATGTGTGGCTCCAATTGGATAAAAAATAAAACTGTTTTGGCCTATGGTAGTAATGCTTAGAGCCAAGTGGGAAATCATAGGAGAGATACAGAGAGAAGAAGGGCAGAGTTGAAAGAGATGCCAGGTACCACTGAAGGAGCAGCAAGATGCCAGCAAAACAGTAACACCACAGCCACATGGCAACATATAGATGAATAGGAATGGGTTAAGTGAAGATGAATGAGCTAGCTAGCTAGCAAGAAGCTGAAGCCATAGCCTGTACAGTTTGTAATTAATGTAAGCCTTTGAGTGATTATTTTATAAGTGGCTGCAGGATTGCAAGGCCAAATGGGACCGTGGAAACTTCTGGCTACCATTGGTGTCCAGACATGGTGGCAAGAGTTTCCACCTAAACCTGAGAGAGCTTAAGAAGAAATTATAAGTGTAGATGAGAGCAGCTTCCTAGTTTGTGTCTCATGTGGGCTACGGTAAAGAGACATTGCAGCATTCAAGCTTGAGCACAGCATGGTAGATTCCTGCCATGGTACACGGAGGTGTCTCAGTGCCGTGCAGCATATCAAATGGTTGGATTAAACTTTTGATAGTATGGATGAAAAAAAAATGGTTTCTTGGCTACACGTTGATTGATGGAAGCATAGACCCACTGCTTCCCAGAGTCAGTGGTGAGCATGGCTCCCAGAGCTGTAGGTAAATGTACCTCCGTCATGTTGGGAAGCTGAGGGGCATAGAGTCAGCAGCCAGAGCTTCTGCTTTCATACCAACCATGCAGCCCAACAGTTTAAAATCTCTCCTGGTCAAAAAATGATTACAGATAACCAATAAGACAAATCCAGATGGAACAAATCTGTAAACAGTTTACAGCATGTATAAAATGTACGCAGGTTTAGAAGAGAGAAGAACATGAGTATAGGCAGTTAGCTCCAGGGAGGCCAGCTAGTAAGGAGGACCCTAGGAAGGATGCATGGATTGCCCAGTGAAGGAGAAATGGATGAGATCTACAGGAGAAAACTGGAGTTAAGGGGGGGGGGAGTTAATAGAGTGCAAGGGACAGGGGATGAGAGCTTAGGGTAGCGGGAGGTTCAAGCTGGAACAGGAACATAGTGGGAGAGCAAGGAAAGAGATACCATGATAAATGAAGACACCATGGGAATAGGGAGAAGAAGAGTGCTAGGGAGGTTCCCAGGCATCCACAAGGATGACTCCACCATAGACTACTGGCAATATTCAAAAGGGTGCCTGAGCTGGCCTACTCTGGTGATCAAATCGCTGAATTCCCTAACTGTCATCATAGAACTCTCATCCAGTGACTGATGGAAGCAGATACAAAGATCCATGTCTGGGTCCCAGGCAGAGCTCCAGGAGTCCAATTGATGAGAGAGAGACTCTATGAGCAAGGGATATTGGATATTCGGATCATTACTGGAAAAATATAGAGACAACTAGCCAAACTAGTGGGAACTCATGAACTGTGGACTAATAGCTGAGGAGCCCCATGGTACTGGACTAGGCCCTCTGGATAAGCAAGACAGTTGTTTAGCTTGAACTGCATAGGGGGCCTCCAGGCATTGGGATCAGGACCTGTCCCTAGCGTATGAGCTGGCGTTTTAGAGCCTAGTGCCTATGGTGAGACACTTTGTGCAGCTGTGGTGCAGGAAGGAGGGGCTTGGTCCTGCCTCAACTGAATGTACCAGGCTCTGCTGACTCCCCATGGGAGACGTTGCCTTGGAGGAGGTGGAAATGGGGCGTGGGTTGGGGAAGAAGGCTGGAGGGCAGGAAGAGGGAGGACAGGGGAATCTGTGGTCGGTGTGTAAAATGAATAAAATATCTCTTAACAGTCTTTAAAGAGAGTGTAAAAGTAATATGAAAGTTAAGCCACATAAAGATGGAAATTACACAAAGATTCTGGATTATGTATATTGTGTTTTCTTTAATTTTTTTGAGTGTTAATGAGCTAACTACAGGAAGACATTTGATTGTAGAGGCTGCTAAGTTAAACTAATGTTTATATTTTAAAGGTATTTTGACTTCAAAATTTGTAACTAAGGGGATGTTGCTTTCTAAAAGAGGCTCTTCTTTGTTTCCACAGGAAGCAAGAGGCTGTGGAATCATTCCAGGTTAAGATGGATTAGATTTGATCAAGCCAGACCTCCTGAACCTTAGTAGATGGTACCTATCAACAAAGGTTATAGCTTGTTTTCCCAGGACTTGACCACTTTCTCAAATTTTCTCAGGATCCCCTTTCCATCACCTTCAATCATCAGGAAATAGCCCAGAATACTACACCAACATTCCCAAAAATTGGGTTATGGTTGTTTATCTTTGTTAGGGGTTTTTAAGATGAAAGAGCTAGCTAGCAATAAGCTGAAACCATAGGCCATAAAGTTTATACTTAATATAAGCCTCAGTATGTTTAATTGGGACCAAGCAGCTTCAGGACCCCGCAGGATACAGGAACACTTCTGTTTACAGAAGGGGCTGTTACAGGATTAAGGAGAAACCTGATGCCAGGGAAACTCCCAGGAATCCACAAGGATGACCCCAGCTAAGATTTCTAACAATAGTGGAGAGGGTACCTGAACTAGCCTTCTCCTGTAATCAGATTGGTGACTATCCTAATTGTCAGAGAAAAAAAAAAAAACTTTTACCAATAAATAATGGGATTGGATGCAGATATCCACAGTCAAGCACTGAGCCAAGCTCCAGTAGTCCAGTTGAAGAGAGAGAGGAGGAATTACATGAGCAAGAAGGATCAAGATCTTGATGGGGAACCCACAGAGACAGCTGACCAAAGCTAATGGGAGCTCATGGACTCCAGACTGACACCTAGGGAGCCTACATTGGACCAACCTAGGCCCTCTGCATGTGGGTGATAGTTGTGTAGCTTAGTCAGTTTTTGGGACCCCTAACAGTGGGGCCAGGATCTCTCCCTGGTGCATGAGCTGGTTTTCTGGAACTTACTTCCTATGGCAGGATGCCTGGCTCAGCCTTGATGCAGAGGGGAGGAACATTGTCCAGCCTCAACTTGATATGCCATGCTTTGTTGACTCCCATGGGAGGCCTTACCCTTTCTGAGAAATAGGTTAGTGAGGTGAATAGAAAGGAGGTGGGGAAGGGAACAGGAGGGGAGGAGGGAGAGAGAACTGTGGTTGGTATATGTAAAATATAAAAACATTAGAACAAAACCCTTTGTTAATAACAGAAACACAAAGACACTCATAGATTCCTACAGACACACACAGACTTATAGTCATACAACACACACAAACACACACACACACACACACACAGAGAGAGAGAGACAGAGAGAGAGAGAGAGAGAGAGAGAGAGAGAGAGAGAGAGAGAGAGAGAGAGAGAGAGAGAGGAACAGATTTGCAAAACAGTTGAGATATGCATAGATTCAGACACATAAAGAAACATACAGATGTCAGAAGACACAAGGAGATTAAGTATAGAAATCCAGTCTAAATTTTCTCTTGTCTGACTCCAGGTGGAAATGCTATTATTAATTTCTTTAATTTGACACTGATGCATTATAAGTGGCTCAGTGTTAGTCACTCATGTATTTAATCCACACTGATGAGGGGGTGTGAATTCTATATAAGTGTGTGGACCCTGGTGAGTGGACAAAACTCTGCTGAAGGCTGCACATCCAAGTACAAACTGTACTTGATAGATGAAAAATAAAGAAGATAAAATGTTGCACGGTTAAGGAAGGGAGTTATATCTAAGAGAAATCTGGAAAGCAATTAGGTGTTATCAAGACACATTATGAAAAATTCTCCAAACACTAATAAACATTTTATAAAGAGGAAAAACATATTTTAGAGATGGCCTCTGTATCTCATTCCCATGTCTTAACTATTCTGTGCACAAAATTCTGTTTTCACTTAGACATTTGTTGCCTTCAGTTGTTTCTACTATTCACTCAACACATTCATGCATGCAGATATTATATGAAAACCTCAATGTAAATTAGCTGTTGAATGACAAGAGACACTAAATATTTAACAACTTAAAACCACAACTACATGTCTAATATCTCCCTAATTCTTGTGCTACTCCCGGTGAGTCCTCTAATTCTGTTTCACTCTCAAGATTAAGTAGATGCCACCTTGGGTTTCATTCATTTCACTACTCAACTGAAAAAGATTTGTTTCCAAATTCAGAAAGGCACTAGTAAAAAAGCATTTCTTTTGTTTTTTATACATTATTTTTTAATTAATGTTTTCTAAATGACACTTGTTCTGTTTTCTAGATGACACTTGTTCAGAGGCTTTTTAGCTGCTCCCTGCTATGCTGTGAAAACAATTACTATTTTTCTACAATATTCTACTCTTAGCAAGAATTCTAATAACAAAAGACAGATTAATAAGGAAAGAGAAAGAGGAGCATGTTTATTTATGTATTTCATGCAAATCTTTAGCAGCTTAAGGAATTAGCAAAGTCAAAGAGATGACTTAGAACTGTGACTTACATAGTACATTCTACAAAGAAAAATACATTTGTGGACATGTTCTATGTATCACACTTAGGAACTCACAGTATCTATGATGAACTCTGAAAGTTCCACGTAGGATCATGACAGACAGAGATAGCATGGCTTGGGAGATTCTCTCTAGGCTCTACCATTTACAGAGCAGTGATAGTCAATTAGGACTTGCTGGGGAAGGGTGAATTGTTCTCTTCTGTGGGCAATCCTATCAATACATTTCTAGTGTACCAGTGAATCGTCCCACACTCATGCATACATAAGCAGGATTGAATGGATTTAGCAGGTTAACAAAATGAATATAAATTTGGGAGTGAAGATAGACTGGGTGAACTACTTTGGGAGTTAGAAGAGTGAAAATAGGGTGGATATGTTCGTATTTCTTTGAATATGTGTATAAAATCTCAAAACAATATATTCCTAATTAATGTAAAATACTATGAAAACAGTTAAGATCAAAGAAAATGGCATGTTTAGAAAATTGTAGAAAGGCAGATATGCTTCTGATAAAGACTCTTTAGTGAGATTTGCCATGCAGATTCCTCCAGGTTATCTCCAGGCAGATGAAAATTGAAAGCATGGTTTTATCCACAGAAGGAACATACAGTTTTAAATTTCCTTCTAGTGTTAGCAAATATTTAGTGAAAGTGAGCTCTTTGTATATTTGTTCTAAATCACTTGATTTTAGCCTTGAGGCCTAATCCCTGTAGAAAGGACTGTAGGTAACTAAGAAATACTGAGAGTAGAAAATATAATCTCTAGAGAAAAGCACAGTTGACTGTCTTGTTTCAAAGGGTAAATCCTGACAACACACAGACAAGTAACATTAGATAGACAAAGCAGGTTGTCATTAGGAATATATAAGTATATGTGTATGTGTATATAAGCCGGGCGGTGGTGGCGCACGCCTTTAATCCCAGCACTCGGGAGGCAGAGGCAGGCGGATCTCTGTGAGTTCGAGGCCAGCCTGGGCTACCAAGTGAGCTCCAGGAAAGGCGCAAAGCTACACAGAGAAACCCTGTCTCGAAAAACCAAAAAAAAAAAAAAAAAATGTATATGTGTTTACACATATATGTAGTATGCATTTTTAAAATATGTAAATATTGAATAAAAGGCCATGAATTTGGAACAAAATAAGGAGCGGTGTAGTATATGAAAAGGTTCAGAAGGAGAAAAAGGAGGGAAGTGATTTAAGCATATTACTATTATTTTTCTTTTTAAAATTATGTTTGTTTATTTATGACGCTACTTATTTTGTGTGTTTTTGTGTTGTGGCACCTATGTGAGTATAGAGAACAACTTGAAGAACGTAGTTCTGTTTTCCACCTGGGGCTCACCATAGTTAGAGTGTTGGATCACTAAAAACTAGAGTTACATGTGGTTGCGAACCATCATGGGATAGTTTATATCTGAACTTGGGTACTCTTCAAGAGCAATACATGTTCTTTTTATAATTAATTAATTAGTTAATTAATTAATTTTCTCAGCCTAATCACAGTTTCCCTCCCTTCCTCCTCTCCTTCTAGTCTCTCCCTGCAACTTTCTCACTTCCCTGCCCCCATCTGCTCCTCCTCCTTTTATGGATATCACCAAAACTTAGCATACCAAGTTGCAGTAAGACTAAGCACTTCCCATGGGCAAAGCAACCTACTATGAGGAGGAGTAGGGTCCCAAAAGCCAGTAAATAAGTCAGAGACATTCTGTGTCCCCACTCTTATGAATCCCACAAGACTAAGTTAAAAACTGTAGCATATGTTCAGAGGGCTTAGGTCTGTCACATACAAGCTCTGGTTGGCGCTTCAGTCTCTGTGGATTCTGTAAGTAAGTGGATACTGTCAGATGTCTTGTGCTGTCCTTGGCCTCTCCGAGCTCCATAACTCCCCACCCTCGTCAGGATAACCAGAACTCTGCCTACTGTTTGCCTGTGGGTCTCAACACCTGTTTCTAACAGATGCTGTTTCTAGCCTCTCTGATGACAACTAGGCCAGGTAATGATATATGCCTATAGAAGAATATCATTAGGAATTATTTAATTGATTGGTTTTTTTTTTTATTGTTGTGTTTGATTCTATCCTAGATCTCTTTGTCCTCCAGCCCCTGTGTCCTGGCCCTTCAGGCAGTGTCAAGGGTGTGCTCCTTCTGTGGTATGGGTCTCAAGCTGGAACAGTCATTGATCAGTGACTCCCATAATTTCTCTTTCACATTTTACCCCAGCATATCTCATAGGCAGAGCAAACTGTAGCTCAAAGGTTATGTGGTTGGGTTAGGGTCCTAATCCCTCCACTGGAAGACTTATCTGATTACAGGAGAAGGCCAGTTCAAGTTTCATATCTCCCATTTCTGTATCTCAGTGAGTCACGAGTGCATTATCTCTCTAGGAGGACTTTGTTTTAGGTGTCTGAGAGCCAAAAAACCTGTAGGGTTGCCTTTGTGGCTGCCTTCTGTTGGTGAACCTGTTGTGGAAGATATTTGAATAAGAGAGGATTAGTCAAAAATTCAGTCTCAAGAATATGAATGGGACCCTAGTCATATTTATATGAAATATGCCAATCTAAGTCTTTCTGGTGAGGCATTAGCAACCTTGTAGGGGGTGAGGCAATTGCTTCATATATAGTGTCACGTACCAGTGATGACATGATCTTTACTAATACTGCAGTAGCAGAGCAGATCATACATTACCACTCTGAAGCTTCTTCTTTGGCCAAAGTTGGTCTGTTACCAGACACACATCTCTGGAGAGTATACATAACAGCATGGTAGTATTCTGAGGAAAAATGCAAGCATGCCATCAACCTTGGATTAGTAGGTGAGCAGGGGGTTGCCATTGAAGGGTGATGGGATCCCTCCACTGCACCAAGGGCAATGATGTAAATAATCATGTACAATTTGACAAGTAAATACTCATGATGTCCAATTTGGACTTGTGTGGCAGGGTTAACATATGATTCTCAGCCCGTGAGCACCTTAAGAGAAATAGTGATGTTGTACTGTATATTCAAACCAGTCTGAGCCTTGGCCTGGTCATCACAGGCAGCTCACCAATTAAGGAAGACCTCAGGCTCCAACTTAGCCTTCATCAAATGGTATCAGTTGTAAAAAAAAGTCGGTAAATACATTGCCCATTGCTGTAGGACTTGCTCCAAATACAGCAAGTCAGGAACTGATTCATTAGCAGCCTTATGGGCCAAAGACAGGCCTGCAAGAGGGGTAGGTATCCATGGCTGGTTGGCCACATAAAGGTCCACCTTAACTGGAAATGCCATGGTGGGCATATTTGGCATTATAGGTGGAGTAGACTTGGAGGTCTGCAAAGCAGGTGGCTTGGTGGGCAGACATCCAGGCAAATCACACTTTGGATACTGCAGTGGGGGATGTAGCCACTTGATGCATGAAGGGAGCATATAGAGGTGCTGACGGTACAGGCTTGGATGCTGCTACCATCATTTCTGTTCTCTTTCCATCCTTTTCCTTTCCTTTATGCCTATTCTCATCCATCTCCTTGTTAGCAGAGGCAGAGGAAATATCAGGCATGGATGGAATGAAGATGATAGATAAGTTGGTGTTCATTGTTTCTGGCAGTGCTTATTGTGGGCCTTAAAGACATCTTCAGTAGAGGACAACTTTAGACCAGTGATTATAGCTAACAAAATGGGCATAAAAAACAATTGGAGGTTTACTCGTGAGGCCGCTTCCCTTTTTATGGCCAGGAACAGAACTCTCTGATCCATAGATCAGGTTCCCACATGTTCTCTGAAGAGATCCATGGAGCAATCACTCTTAACCACTGAGCCATCTCTCCAGGAATCACAACCCACAAGCACATGCATGTACTCATAAATGCTTACATACACACACACACACACACACACACACACACACACACACACACAAACACACACACACACACACACACACACACATAAAAATAGTCAGACTGTAGCTCCAGTTCCTGAGGGTCCAGCCCTTTTATGAAAATGCCAAGTAAGCCTGAACAAAAGTATGTGCCACCCAGCTGTACAGACAGACTCACAAACAAAATAAACAAGAAGAAAGTGGGGGTCCCAGTGCTTACCTGCCAAAGGGACCAAAAGCACACAGCATAGAAGGGCCTACTCACTGAAATACACCACTCAAGGTGTCTGCTCAACCTCCATGCATGAGGAAAGGGAGACAAATAGTCCCTGTTGGAGCACTAGATGTCTTGGGTTTTAGCACTAGATGTGGCAGGGTCTTGTGCTGTTGTTCCCTTTGGGATAGGGGGCCAAGTAGGCACAGAATCAATAGCACAGACTCTGGGACTATTGGATGAGTATTTATGCATTAATGTTCATGAGGGATACTGGTCTGTGATTCACCTTCTTTGTTGTGTCTTTGTGTGGTTTGGGTATCAGGGTAACTCTTGCCTCATAAAATAAATTTGGCAATGTTCCTTATGTTTTAATTTTATGGAATAATTTGAGGTGGATTGGTATTAGCTCTTCTTCAGAAGTCTGGTAGGATTCTGAGATAAAACCATGTGGACCAAGGTTGTATTTGATTGGGATATATTTAATGCTTGCTTCTATTTTCCTTAGGGATTGTAAGTCATGACTAATTTGAGAGATGTTCAGTTTCCATGAGTTTTAGGATTTCTGTTGTTTTTCTTGTTGTTGATACACAGTTTTCATCCATGGTGGTCTAAAGAGATACAGTGGGTTATTTCAATTTTATTTTATTTTTTGAGAATTGCTTTGTGGTTCAGTACATGGTCAATTTTTGAGAATGTCCTACGAAGTACTGAGAAGAAGATATATTCTTCTGTGTTTGGGTGAAATGGTCTATAGATTTATGCTAAGTCCATTTGTGTCATAATGTCTGTTAGCTCTGTTAATTTGTGTTTAGTTTTTGTCTGGATGACCTGTTCATTAGTGCGAGTAAGTTATGGAAGTCCCTGTAATTAATGTGTGATGTTTGATGTGTGATATACACATTAGTAATTCTTCTTTTACAAATGTGAATGCTCTTGTGTTTGGGACATAGATGTTAAAAATTGCAATGTTCTCCAACAGTTTTATAAATTTTATTTTGAAGTATATGTTGTTAGATAATAAACTAGTTATGTTAGATATGTTAACTAGTTTTGTTAGATAATGAGCTAGTTAAACTAGCTTGCCTCTTAAGTCCATTTGCTTAGAAAATATTCGTCCAGCCCTTTAATCTGACATATTGTTTATATTTGGTGTTGAGGTGTGTTTCTTGTGTGCAGAAGAAGAATGGATCATGTTTTTGTATCAATTCTGTTAGTCTGTGTCTTTTTCTTAGGGAATTTAGTCCATTGATATTGAGAGATATTAATGATCAATGTTTGTTAATTCTTGTTTTTGTGTTTTTAGTGATGGTGGTGATTGTCATTGTGTGTGTGTGTATTTTCTTTCATTGGGTTTTATTGGTGTTGGATTATTTATTGCCTGTGTTTCTGTGCCTGTAGTTAACCTCCTTTGGTTCAAGTTTGCCTTCTAGTACCTTATGTAGGGTTGGATTTGTGGATATATATTGTTTATATTTGACTTTGTCATGAAATAATTTTTTTTCCATCTACAGTGATTGAAAGTTTGGCTGTGTGTAGTACTCTGTGTTGGCATCTGTGGTCTCATAGACATCTGTCCAGAGCCTTTTGACTGCTTCTCTAATAACAACCTGTAGGATTGATCCCAGAAGTTATAGTCTTGATGTACTTATATTATAATCTTCAAAATCATAGTAAATAATTTTAAAAGCTTGTATTTGGTAGGGGAAATGATGTAATTAAATTATCTAAAAAATATAGGAGATAAATTGTAAATAAATTATTCCTAAAAAAAATACAAAGCCATCATTGTTAGACTTCATTTTAATAATGAAGTTTAATTTTTTTCCAGAAAAATTGAACCAAGCTGTGAAACATACAACATCTGAAACAATTCTTCTTCAAATGATCCAGTATCACAGCAGGGACTTTTCATCATTTGTGAAGAACTAAACAAACTGTGTGAATACTGTCAGCATTTTTAGCATCAGACTGAATGCCATATTGTATTTGTTCATTGTTACCAGCTGCACACATATCATTCATGAATAACTTTGCCTCTAGTATTCAGTATTAAATTAATAATTAAAGACAGAAAGAATTAAAACAGTTGAATGCTAAAAGAAATAGCAAGAAATCCATAATGGTTTTATCCAAATTAATACATACTCTTAAATTAAACACCATATACATTTTTCATTTAATCCACTTTTGTTTAAATATATGGGAATACAAAGAGAGAAATGCAAACACATTACAAGTGTAATTTTATTTGAGTATCAACATCACCAGATAGTCAAGTATGAGAAAAATGTTTAGTACTCAATTATTTATACAACAAAATATTATTGAAAATTTCAACAAATCATACATTCTTCCTCCCTCTGTCTTATTCACTCCCCCCTCTTTGTTTCTATCTGTTTGTATTAGGGATGAAGGTTAGAAGATTAGTTTGTTTTTTTGAAAGCTATGTGGTCATGAACTTAATGTCAAGCCTCATCACCAAATTGATTGTTTCACCATGCAGTCTTAAATTTATTCTATATTAACCTTCCCCACGGAATTTAATCAAAGTTGCTTTCTTTGTAACATCAAAATTATTTTTAAAATTTCTTTTAGTGATTGTTTTAACTAATCAGTGATATATGTGACAATATTTATGTATTGAAAATTAACCTTTTAAAAGGGGTTTCTTAATTCTTCACTATCTTTAAAAATACTTTCTTTATTTTTGTATTCTGATGCATTTCTATTCTAGAATATTAAACCATTCAATAAGGTTTTTTTGGTTTTTCAAGACAGGGTTTCTCTGTGTAGTTTTTGATACATGTCCTGGATCTCACTCTGTACACCAGGCTGGCCTCTAACTCACAGAGATTCACCTGGCTCTGCCTCCCGAGTGCTGGAATTAAAGGCATGAACCACCACTACCTGGCCAATAAAAAATATTTTTGTAGCTTCAGATTACTCTAATAAACAGGTTTCTTTCAATTCTTAATTTATGAGTTTTTAAAAATAACAGCATTAAAAAATAAAATTAGAAAGGCATATGATTTACCATCCAGTTATTTTGATTTATTATCTAGCATTCTCTATATCATCTACTTACTTTCAATATTCTCCTTTAAAATAAGCACAATACTTAGAAAACATTATGTAAAATTCAGAAATATGATGAGGTAAGAATTTAATAAAATATTTCAGATATGGTTGTATTTGCATTGATTTTAATTTCCATAGTATGAAAGATAGTTTGTGATTATCATTTTCATGATATCTTTCTTTGGAGTTGCCTAGTTGCAATCTTTACCTGAAATATTACACTGTTCCACACATCATTTAAAAGAGATTAACTACCCTAGTGTTTGATGAAGTGAACTCCGTTCTAAATTATGCACATTATAATAATGAAAACAAAATAAAATGAGTACTCTATTTGTCAGAAGCCTGCTATCTGGTATGCAAATCAATCATAGCCCATGTCTTCTTTTCCTCCTGCTCAGTTTTTTTTTTTTTTTTTTCATATTCACTTGAGAACATTACATTTAGCTCTTTCATAACCTCTGTTTAAATGCTTAGGAAAATGGCATCAATTCAGGACTCAATTAAATACAACTGTCACATTTTAGATTTTATTTTTATGAATGTTTGGAACATTTCATCTAAATTCAAAGATAAAATCAAGCAGATAAAATTCCTTATGCTATCAAGGGATATTGAAAGCCACAACTTCCAAGTCTATTTTTTATTTTGTGTTCATTGTTTTCAACCCTGTGTTGATTTTAATAAAAATGGCTTCCATTGGCTCAAATATTTTAATATTAGTTATCAGGAATTGACACTACTTAGAAGCATTAGGAGATATGGGCTTGTTGTGCTAGGCATGCCCTTGTTGGAGAAAGTATGTCATGGGGAGTATGTTTTGAAGTTGTGGAAGCCCAAGTCAGGTCCTATAGCTCACTCTTCCTGTTGGATGTAGACTCTCCACTTCTTCTTTGGCACCATATCTGCCTGCATACTGTCATGCTTGATAATGGAGTAAACTGTAGCATGAATCTTAAACTGTCTTATTAATAAAAACAAACCTGGAGCTGGGTATTGGGGTGAATGCCGGAAGATCAGAGAAGCAGAACAAGCCACAGCCACCTCACCTTGACAGTTCCTCAGCTGATCCTTTTTCCTCAGACTGGAAGCTTCTGAGTCCTCATCCAAATGGATCTCAGCTGAACTGCTGCTCAAAAGCTTAACCAATCCTAGTTCCTGATTTTCGTGCCTTATATACCTTTCAGCTCCTTGCCATCACTTCCTGGGATTAAGGGGGTGTGTCACCATGCCTGGCTACTTCCAGTGTGACATTGAACTCACAGAGATCCAGATGGAATGTTAGGATTAAAGGCATGTGTGCTACCATTTTCTGGCCTCTTTGTCTATCTAGTGCCTGTTCTGTTCTCTGACCCCAGATAAATTTATAAGGGTGTACAAAATTTTGGGGAACCACACTAAACCTCTGAACTTTAAGAAAGCCCCATTTAATGCTTTGTTTTATAGGGGTTACTGTGGTCATGGTGTCTGTTCACAGCAATAAAACACTGACAAAGACAGACCTAATCTTAATTTTAATATGCTATAAAATCTTTACACAAAACACTCATTCTTTTGTTTATGTAATGTTGGGCATGTTTAAGAATCTACATGATTTTTTCCAAGCCAATATAAAAATGATCATTTCCTAAATTAAAACAGTGTCTTATTTTAAGCTAATAATTTAACAAAGATTTAAATGAAACTTTGTAATATTATCCTCTGTTCAGGTGAGTTAGGTAAGACATATAAACAGTGCTATCTCAAAAGATCAAATTACATTATATTCATGAATGGAAACATCTTAATTTAAACCCCTGTCCGTCTGTGTAGTTAACCCATACTACTAAAAACAAAGAGTGTTGAGGAAGCATACTTGTGTAATTATAAAATGATTACAGTTTCAAAATTTTGAAAAATTTCCTCCTTAACTTTGCAATGAGTACAACAAAGGGTTATTTTTCTGTTCCCTGAAGTCACTATTTTATGCCTGCATTACCTAGAGTGGGTGTTTATCCACACCAAATTATTTCCTCTTCTGTGTTTGGTTTCTTCCCTTGTAAAATACTGTGATAGTTGAACTGGTCTGTGTCTCCCTGGACAATTTGCTAATACAGCATATAACATTTGGCAGAATTCATTAGAATTAAACAAACACCACCTTTGCAAATATTTTCTGTTCTTAAGAAGCAGGAGAGTCAAAAGAAAGTTGAGAATGTGGTTTTGAGGTTTATGATTAAATTTTATGAGACCTGTCTAATGAGGGAATATAATATCTTAGGATTGGTGAAATATATACATTCATATATATGCTAGCATCTTTAAAGAAAACTGGATTAGTTATTATTTTGCTAAGCAAGCTCTTTGCTATTGAAAAGAGACTAGCATCTAAGGAAATACCATTTCCAGAAAATTTTGGCTTTTATGAAAATATATGAACTATTATAATCCTACATTTCCCAAATAGTGTTTCCTGGACAAATATATATCTCTGGACTCTTTTTTTTTGTGTGGTATCCACCACTAAAGTTAAAGAATACAACATGGTCTTCTGGGACTTTTTTACCATATGTCTTCAGTAGCTTATGAATAATCACAATTACACATTATACTGAATGTATATCAGCCATGACAGATTTCCATGAAACTGGTGGATGAGCTCTCACTGGTATATTTGATAAGAGAACACTACCAAACTTCAAATATGTCATTATACTGAATAGAAACAAGGTTTGAATCTTATAGTCCATCTCTAATCTAGTCACACTGCTGAAGAGAACAGGTTCTGTTTCTTTCTGAAGAGATAATAGATAAGCAAAGCTGTGTTAATGAGAGCTACTGTTTTCAATGCTCATGTTCATTTGGGGATATAAAGGATTTCTAAAAATTTTGCAAAATATGTGTTCTGCATTCTTTGGATAAAATAGTTTATGCACTTTTTGTACAGGCCAATTTTAGGATTTTGGGTACCCTAATTTGTCTGAGCATAATTTTTAAACTATTAAAAACTATCAGTTAAGTACTTGATATTATTGCTTTATCTCCACCTGATTCAACTCTCAATAACAGTAGTATTTGCTCTGTACTTTCTTGAAGAACAAGGATATTTACTGATACAGAGTTTTCATCAAGGCTTCTATCCTAAATAAGTTATTCACTTTTTTATTTACTTAAGTGATATAAGGAGCACAATGAAATGTGTGTAGAATTTACTGTGGAGTATTGTTAAGGCACTCGTGAATTTGCTGAGGTAAGAAGTCTTCTTTAGCTTGCCAGTAAGAATCTAGTCTTTTGTGCCATAAAACCAAGTGACCAAATAACACGGTGGATATTTTGATATCACATTTTAAAATCTGAAGGAAAGTCTCAGAAGAACATAGAAGAACTGCTCTGTAGGACAGAGAATACAAAGATTTAATTGTGTTTCAAGCTTACAAGTGTGATAACACTTTTAAGACACATTGTCTCTGTTCTGCGAGTAGTTTGAGATGAACTATTTGAAAGATTTATTATAAATTATTACTGCTAATGGTTGTTTTTTAAGAAGTAAATAAAACTCATTTTATAAATAAAGTAAAAATACCTATAAATCTGTCAACAGCTGTGTAAACCTTTCTGTTCCATAAATTTTCAGTCATTGCTTGAGTCCATTATAGGTGTTTTATATATTAAACATGTATATTAAAAATATAACACAAATTATAAAATGGTCTTTTAACTAAAAAAAAAAAAAAACCTGGAGCCAGATATTGGAGTAAATGCTGAAAGATCAGAGAGAGAAAGGAACAAGCTACTTCCACTTCTTACCTCTAGGACTCCTCAGCCTAAAAAGCCTCCAGTGGAAAGAGTCTCCAATTGAAAGGGGCTTCTTCAGCTGAAAACATCTCCAGGCAAAAAACCTTTAGTTCCTGTCTCCTCACACCTTATATACTTTTTTCTGCCTTCCTATCATTTCTATATCATTTTTTTCTCAGAGTAGATTCAATAATCTACCCTTGGGTAGCATAGAGAATAAAAAGTGTGCAAATCTAGCATTTGACTTATATGTGTAGAATTCAATTACAAAAAAAAAATGCAGTTAGGTATTCAAGTCAAATAAAGAAATGAGAAATGACATTGAAAGGAAACTTTTCCAAATTATGAAAAAAAAGAAACAAGTGTTCAATTATATCAACACAGACTGTCAATAAATTTCACTAGTTGTATGAGCTACTTTTTTTCATTACTAGGACAAAATCCCTTGTGAAAGCAACTTAAGGGGCTTGGTGATAGCTAAGTCCCTAAGATTTTTGATCTACAAAGAAGACCTCCTTCAGTTCCTCACCATCACATAAAAAGTGAGGCACAGAAGCAAACATCTGAAATGCGAAGATGAGAAATTTTATCCTGTAGGATGTTGGCCAGCCAGTTCACGTGAATATGTGACCTCCAGCCTCAGACCTCAGGCCTGTAATTCATACTATCTATTATCCCTTTCTAAATTTAAATTTTCCTTTTGCAATTACTATGTAATGTGTCTGATTGAAAGAAATTTGATATATGATTTCTCTTTTTCCAAAGATACATATTTATTCATCCAAAATATCTAATCTGTCATTCTTTCCTAAAAGATAGTTTTTCAGAACCCAGAATTCCCATTTTAACAATTTTTCTATTGCTATTTTTAAAATATGTAGTGCTATGTCCTATAACACAAATCTGTAAATGGTCTTATTAATACAAAACATGGAGCCAGATATCGAGGTGAAAGCTGAAAGACCAGAGAAGCAGAACAAGCCACATCAAACTTACCTTGTCATTTCGTCAGGCGTTCCTGTTTCAAGGAATCCTCAGACTGAAAGCCTCTGAGTCCTCACCCGTGAGGGTCTCAGTTGAACTGGTGCTAAAAGCTTCTAGTTTCTGGTCCTCACGCCTTATATACCTTTCGGCTTCCTGCCATCACTTCCTGGGATTAAAGGGGCTTGTGCTTCCCAAGCAAACACATGAGATCTCAATTGTTGGGATTAAAGGTGTGTGCAACCACACCTGGCTCTGTTCCAAGTGTCACCTTGAACTCACAGAGATCCACACAGATCTCTGCCTCTCGAGTGATAGAAATAAAGACATGTGTGCCACCACTGTCTGGCCTCTATGTCTAATCTGGTGGCTGGCTCTGTCCTCTGATCCACAGATAAGTTTTATTTGTTAGAATACAAATAAAATATCACTACATTTCCCCTTTTTATAGTCTAAAATAAAAAAGTTATAATTAATATAAGAAAAACTATATACAATAAGTACAAGTATATACAATATCTATAGTCAAGAATTACATTAACAATGCCCAGTCCATTAACATTTAAAAAATTCAGGCAAAAAATTTCATTATTTATCCTATTTTGGTGAGTTCAATACAAATTTTGTATGCAATATACAAAAATTCAATCTGATGTAAAATATGGAAAACAAGTAGTTCCTTTTAAAATGTAGATTAAGGAATCTAGCTTTTTATCTTATCATATCCATATTCTCTCATTTTTCTTTTCAGAAGAGTTTCAATAATCTACCCTTTATTCTATCATTTCTATATCTTTTTTAGAGTAGATTTAATAATCTAGCTTTTATGTTATCAATGTCCCTAGATGGTTGGATGTTTCTATATGTCCTTTCTTTCTTTTATCTTAAAGCATTTAAAATCTTCTTTTTAATCTTTCATATTTATGAAAATAAAACTGGGTTGTGTTACATTTGCCTGATGACTATTTGTCTTCTCTGCCCACATATTAGTATCCTTTTTTAGGTTTTATAATTTTTTGTAACTATTTCTTGAAATAATCTATGTACTTCTTTGAATTTTCCAGTTATGCACTCCAGTGTCCTAACAATTTGTCCTTTGAGCTCTTCCCTCAAACACTAGCGGAATTCTTTCTTTATTTTCATTCTTTTATTCTTTTTTGTTCTGCTCCCCAAATGACTTTTCAAGGAATATGTCTTCAAGTTCTAGAAATTTTGAATTTTTCACTTTTGGGTATTCATTCATTTAACATTTAAAATCACAAAGTTGTTTGTTTGTTTTTGTTTTGTTTTATTTTTAATCTCAGGTATTTCTGGTTGAGTTTATTTGCTTCCATCTCTTTATGATCAAATCTCAACTTGACTATTTTCTTCACTGTCTCTTGAGTCCTATTGAATTTCCTTTAGCATAGATGTTTTATATTCTTTATTTTAGATTGTTTCTATACTTATTTTTTATTGCATTTCAGTTAGTTGATGTCATGGTTTCCTCAAAGCTCTCAATGTTTGACATAAGAAATCATCTAAGATCTGAATTTTTTTTATTCCAGCCTTCCTAACTAAACTTTCTTAATGTCTTGATTCCCAGAAATCTTAGGCAAATGCTTATTTTCCCTGAAACTGGAGTCATCTCTATTATTCCAAAAGGGGTAGATGTACAGGTCTGGGTTTTCTGGGTGTGAATTCCTGGTGTGCTGTTACTGTTTCAACACCAGAGGGTGATCCAAGCCCAGGTTTGCCTCAAATCTTGTGTACTATGTTATTTTGAATAAACTGGAAAAGTCCCTGGAGACATTAGTCTTTTTCTAGAACACTATTCTTGGAAGAAGAATAGGCACAAGTGGTGTATTTACAAATATCAATCTATGGTAATAATTATGGTTTTCTGAACAGCTTGTGATAGAATAACCATGAAAAGATGGGCCTCAGAATGCTATGTCATACATATTTCCACAAAGGCCACCCAACTATGTGTCTTCCTGACTCCATAGCCAATCAAGCCTTGGGCAGCTCTGGCAACTAATGTAGCAACGGGCTGCATATTGTTGAGATGGACTAAAACACATGACAGCTCTAATCAGCCATAAGCACTGTCTATAGTAGTTGAAGTAAAATAGACTCATTTATCTGACACAGAGTATCCAGAGGTTTTATATGTAGGTAGTCCTTGGAATGGAAGTCACTAGGATCTGTACAATGTTAGGTTTCATAAATCCAGAGTCATGTAAACAGACCAAATCCCATGCTTACACTATTTCCTACCTGCAGTCATTTTCTGTCACTGCGTGGTGTCCAACATATTGCATTAGTGGAGCCCACCCATTGACATCTATGCTTGGTTTGATTTTGGTTGATGCTGAGACTCCTAGACTGTTGACTCCTTGAGTTTCATGTGTGTCTCAAGACCAACACCACTGTCTTCAGTGATGCTGGCACAAACAGCTAGCACAAGTGCCATGCCTTGAGTTTGAAATATTTAAGAGTCCTATCTTAAGCACTGACCTCTAAATAAATACCTGTACAACTTAAGGTCAGGTGATATAGAGTGGAGATAATTTCTTGGTCCCCTTAAGCTTAGTTCTGTCAATCTTGAGCCTTTCTGTTATGGAGACATACACAGCCTCAGAGAGGAGATTCATGTGTGTTGTAGTCACACATCATGTCTGTGAACAATAAAAGCGAAAACTTAGTGTTTCCAAATAGTATGTAGTTACCTGCCTGATGGTAACACAAGTGTAGAATCTCCATTTGTGAGCTCTGGAGTAGGTAGAGTAACTACTTTCTGTCTGACATGGGGTCTTTTAGCACATCAGACTGTTCATGAGTTCTAATCCAGAGGCCTATCCTAGTGTTGACAATTTCTTCCTGTCAATTTGAGACCAGCTTTGAATCTTCACAAAAGAAATTCAGGACAGATGGTGGAGGCACAGTATTTACTGCCTAGTTGGCACATTTTACAGAAACTCTAACCCCTGAACATTGCCGGCAGTAAGTCATCAGACTCTGTGTAACAGTGACTTTCATCATCATGTGGCTTATGATATTTCAAATCTACAGCCTAGATTTCCTCCTCAATCCCCCAAAAGGCAGCATCTGGTGCGCTAAGGTGCATGGAGCTGGGAGAGAAAGTTAGAATATAAATGTAGGTATTAGGGAATCTCCATTACTTCATTTAGGTCTTGCAAAGTTAGTTTGGAATATCTGCTTGTGTTTAATTTGGTTTGTGAAAAGTGAGATAATTCCAGAGCATCTTACTTAAACACTCCTTCTTCCCTACAAGAACCTGAATTTCTTTGAGAAACTACTTGTTTTTCATTTTGTTTTGTTCTTTTAACTAAATGAAATTCATGATCAGTTTTGAGAATTTTTTAAAGCTATTTTTTCTTTCTTTGGAGAACTTCATCTTAATTGAGAAAAAATTCATACAATATATTCTCATCACACCTTTCATACATGAGTATTGTATTTACATCATTTCTTCTCCTCTCTTTTCCCTTTTCCAGCTTATCTTCTACATCCTCACCCATTTTGGATTCATATAATTATGAATTTTCTTTTTTATAATTACTACTACACAAATACTATTTACTACTACTGTTATTACTACCACTACTATTACTATTAATACCACTACTACTATACTCACACACATACACACACTACTGAGTTCATGTAATAATACTTGTTTGTTATATATTTAGAGCTGAGCACTTAGAATTGATGACCTATTGAGGGTAACTATTATTCTAATAAGTTCAACATACCAAATATTTAGATTGCTACTCTTATATTCTAAGGTATTTCTCACATGAAAAATATAGTACACAAGAAAAATATTCATTGTGCACATTGTGTGTAATTGTCATCATATTGAAACTTTTAGAGGATATCCAAATGTATTAGATGATTTTAGGTTAAGCATATAACAGTTTGAAAACATTTATTTATACTACCAAAAGGATATCAATAGAGTAACCATACTTCACAACAGTACATAACTTCTTCAACTTCATGCCTCTAAGATAACAGCATTTATCAATTAAAATTCTGTCAAAAACATTTTTATGTGGCCATTACTGTGGAGAAGTAACTAGTTCACTACACTAGACTTGGATATATGTTTTCCCCCCTTTGGTCTGTGTTACTGTCCCATGTGGAATGACTATTGTTCTGGGAATTCTTCCATTGAGCCAGTGACCTGTGGGCTATCTGGCCCATTGGGAGTGGTCTTTAATGGGTAGATGACCAGATAACACTGAAGAAGGGTTGCATGCTTACTGTTTTTGGTGGTCCAGACTAAGTCAAGCAGCATGGAGCAGCTTGTGGTTGGTCCCTTTCCTACGCTGGGCAGAAGGGCAGGACAGCAGCAGCTGGAATGCCAGGCTCGGCAGCAACGGTGTCTTTCTCGTTCTATTTCAGGGATTCTGCTTCCCCTAATAAGTGGAAACCTGTGGGCTCTCACATCTCATGATGCCCAACGTGGGGCTGGATTTCATGACTCTGAGATTGAGTCTCATGCTCTGCCCATGATACTTCACTTCAAGGAGTCATTGTTATTCATTGTATCAGCCTTATGAATCTTATGAAGTTTAGAAATTTCCTTTTCGGAAGAAACAAAGAGCTAAAGAGGCCCATAGAAATCCACAAAGATACCCCCACAATAGACTGCTGGCAATGGTCGAGAGACAGCCGGGACTGACCTACTCTGGTGATGGGATGGTCAAACACCCTAATAGTTGTGCCATAAACCCCATCCAAGGACTGAGAAATGTGGATGCAGACATCCACGGCTAGGCCCCTGGTGGAGTGCTGGGAGTCTAATTAGTGAGAAAGAGGAGGGTCTATATGAGCGAGAATTGTTGAAACCAAGGTTGGATAAAGCACAGGGACAAATAACCAAATGAATGGAAACACATGAACTATGAACCAAAGACTGAGGGGCCCCCAACTGGATCAGGCCCTCTGAATAGGTGAGACAGTCGATTGGCTTGATCTGTTTGGGAAGCATCTAGGCAGCGGTACCAGGTCCTGGGCTCGTTGCATGAGTTAGCTGTTTGAAACCTGGGACTTATGCAGGGACGCTTGGCTCAATCTGGGAGGAGGGGACTGGACCTGCCTGGACTGAGTCTATCAGGTCGATCCTGGTCCTCGGGGGAGACCTTGATCTGGAGGCGGTGGGAATGGGGGGTGTGCTGGGGGGAAGGGGAGGGGGCAGGAAGGGAGAGAACTAGGGAATCTGTGGCTATTATGTAGAACTGAAGAGTATTGTAAAATAAAATAAAAAAAACTTTACACCGTATCCTGTTGGATTACCTGTCTAATGAAACACCTATCAAGTGAGTTATAAAAAGATATGACATAGTTCTAACCCAGTTACAAAAATTGGAGTGCCTTTATTGCATCTAGATATTAAAATGTCATAAAATTTTTCAATTTTTAAGTAAAAAAACAAGAAATTTCCTTTTCATTGCAATGTTGCTAAGCCTTCCAAATGTTACTAATTTATCTTCTCTTCCCAAGAACAATGGTTCAGTTCAGAGTAAATACCTCATAAACATGTTAGATAGTACTGAGATATAATTTCTAAGATACGTAAGATATGACTGAGGAAATTGCTTTCAAATACAGTATCAATTTTTTGAAAAAAAAATAGGCTAAATTTGGATCTTTGTATAGACCCAACCCTCATATACTCATTTTTCTTATTGTTAGTTTAAGATTTGTTTTGTTAATCAATTGGCTTTAAGATTGCTCCCACAAATAATATTTCTCAAAAGAAGGCACAACACGAATATGGAGCTCAACATCACTATTTGCCAAGGAAATAAAAACAAAACAAAAGACATAGTGAGATAATAATTCACCCCAAATTCTGGCTAGAATAAAAAAGAAAAAAAGTAACAAATATCAGTGAGGACATAGAAAAAGATAACTCTCAAACACTATCGATAGAAATGTTAATAAAACATGCTATCCTTGGTGGCTGGTGCATTTACCCACTGACCCATCTCATTGGTCCATTTCTACTATTTTAATGTAGGTACATTCTGTTCTAAACTTCACTCTTAGTATTTATTTTGCTGTGTGCTGGTAGGTTTGAGCATATTGTGTTTTCATTTCTACTTCTTTTCAATACATTTTGAATTATTTTTAAAAAGATTGCTCTTACAGTGGCAGGCAGTGTGAATTTTGAAGCATTATTTAAACTTTGCAAAAGTCTACAGTAATATAGCAATATCATAAGAAAACTTGTGTAAAATTTTACATAGATGATTGTGGTGGTGACAATGACAGATCAGATGCAGCAAAGACCATCGGTAACTTCAGAAATAAAATGAATATGGTGATGGCTTGAGTTGAAAGTATCTCTAGCTCTCTCCCTCCCTCTTCCTCTCTCTCTCCCTCTCCCTTCCCCTCTCAACCCTCCTCTCTCTCTCTCTTTCTCACTCCCTCCCTCTTTCTCTCTCTCTCCATCTCCCTCCTACCCCTCCCCCCTCTGTGTCTCTTTGTGTGTGTGTGGTATTTGTTTTTGTGTGTGATATGTATGTACACAGCAGATGTTTGATATATACACATGAATATGTATATATAAGGAACAAGTGTGCAAATAGGACCCAGAGGATATCCTCTCCTGTCTTCCTCTATTGTGTTCTTCCATATTGTCTTTAGACAAGGTGTCTCACTGAACCAGAAACTTGCCATTTTGTCTGACATATCTAGCAGAGAACAAACTGGATCTGTCTATAAGTACAAATGCTTGTCTTTTTATATTAGCAATTTAACTCAGATCCTTGCAATTACACAGTGAGGACTTTATGTACTGAACTAGCTCTCTGAGAGCTAATTTTTTTTTGATAAATATAATAGATTTAAAAACACAAACTTCCTTTCCTATGGCTTAATAGAAAAAAAATCATCATTTCAGAAACTACTGAATCAGTTATCTTATGAAGACTTTCATTTTATTGAATCCTTAAATAAATCAGTAAAATTGATCTTTTATCATTTCAGTCATGAGTAAAAAGAGGTTCAGTTACACTATTCAATTCAAGAAGGTTAAGGGAAAAAAAAGACCAGAACTGAAATATCTCATCCTTAGATAGTGTTTTACTCACTAGGAAAGACAATCCCTTTCCATCCCTTAAAAGTCATGTTTCTTTTTATTAAAATATATTTGCGCTTGTTTCAACTACATAAGTAGATAAAAGATGGTCACCTAGACACACATTTGAATGTATAATTATGCATGTGTTCAAAATTCTGTAAGTCTGGGAATTTGGCCATCATTTCAAGATGAGATTTGACATGGCCTACTAGTTGAGGGAATAAGAAGCTTTAACACTATGGAATAAACTCCCATCCTTTGCAGGTGCCTGCGGGAGATGCATCTATAATTGATTACTCAAGTTCCAGCTGTTCTCAGAATTGTGTCACTGAAGCAATGAATTATTTGCTGAAACTAATAAGTGGGTTAAATCAGCACAGTGAGTGAATTTATTTATCTCTTGCATAACATGTTTTGCAAAAATACTGTTTTAAATTGCATATATATATATATATATATATATATAATCATAGTATTTACAGTTATTGGCAAAAGTTAGTACAAAATAATTGTACACAAACACTCCCAGAATGTAATTAATTCTGATATCGATGTCAAGAATTTCTCATAAAATCTTACAGACTACCTGCAAACATGTATAAGGCTACTTTCCTAAGATATTTCTTTATATCTTTAGAAATCATTATTTTCATGTATCCTCTTGGGTTCCATAGGTAGGATGCTTCCTACTAGAACTTATATTTGTTAGATTTCTCTAATAACAATTCCCCTGAGAATTTGTTATAAACTTCTTTTATTAAATTTACTTTTTATATCTTAGTATTTTAAGAATAGCCTTAGAATATCTTACAAAATTCAGCATATTTTGATTTAAGTATGATATTGTCCCTTTTTTTTTCACCACAAAATTTCAGCTGTTAGCAGTGCTGCTGGTATCTGAATTACCATTTCAGTCGTAAAGATGTGAGCATGCACTGCCCACTAAAATAAATGCTGTTCACATCTGGCTGCAGAGAGATTTTTATTGTGCCTAGTCAGAATAGAGATGTATCCTAGGCATATAATTTCTAGTAGAAGTAATGTGGAGGTGGCTCTATTGGTTAAGGGCTTTAAAAGCATTTGCATCTAAAGCTGGATACCAAAGTGTGTACATGTGATTTTAATGCTAGAGAAATAGAGGGATGAAATGGTACCAGAATCTTTCTGGCCAGTCATCTGTGTAAATCTAAATTGAGAATTATTTGTGGAAGGCACCTAAGGTTGAACATAGGCCTCTACGTGTCTATGCACATATGTGTATGCACATAGACACACATACCACTCTCATGCATGTATAAACACACAATAAATTTATTAATCAAAACAAACAGTGGATTTTATTAGTTTACTATGTAAAGAGAAAGGTTAAGTGTGTGTAGTGACTGCATTGAAATAAAATAGTTTAGGTATACTGAATTAACTAAAATGTATCATCAAAATTAGCATCACCTGTTTCTTTTAACAAATGCCTTAATAGGAATTTTTTATTCATTTTACATACCAACCACAGATCCCCCTCTCATCCCTCCTCCTGCTTCCCCCATCTCCCGCCCCAGATCCCCTCCTCCCCTTACCTTACAGGGTAAGTTCTCCCATGGGGGACAGCTAAGCCTGGTACATTAAGTTGAGGCAGGAACAAGCCCCTTCCTGCTTTACCAGGGAGGTATCTGACCATAGGTAAGGGGATCCAGAAAGCCAGCTCATGCACCAGGGATAGATCTTGATCACATTGTCAGGGGCCCCTCAAACAGACCCAGCTTCACAACTGTCTCCTGTGTGCAGAGGATCTAGTCCGGTCCCATGCAGCTTCCACAGCTGTCAGTCTAAAGTCATCAGTTCCTTTGAGCTTGCTTCAGTTGTCTCCCCATCATGATCTTGACAACCGCCCCCCCTGCTCCCCGCTCATGTAATCCTTCTTCTCTCTCTTCAACTGGACTCCCAGAGCTCAGCCTGGTGCATGGTTGTAAATCTCTGCACCTGCTTCCATCAGATATTTTGCCTTGAAATGTATTTTTTGTGAAACTATGTTGATTTCTTTCAAGGTGAACAATAGAATGTGAGTCATGGGTCAAGACTTGATGTCTTTCTAATTTAACAATTTAGAACTTATGCAAATTTGTTATATTAATATAACCCTTTTGCACATACTTATTTACTTCTTGAGTACAGAGATCATTAAACCTCAAATCCTCAGAAGTTATGACTATCAAATTTGAAGTTTAATAGATAATTTTTCCATTTCTTTTGTTTTTGAGACTACAATTCCATCATTTCTCCCTTCACCTTAATCCCTCAAATACTTTCATAAACTTAGTCTTGTTACTTATATTTATGCTTTTAGGGATGACCATTTGGTAATGGATAACCAGTTAGTTTGCTTTTCCCTGGAAAAAAACTCTTTATTCTGTTACACCATTCCTTACTTGCAAGTAGTTCTGTAAAGGGTTAAGATCCTGTGATCGCTCTTCTTTCTACTTTGGCACATCTATAATTGTTGTCCTTGTTCTGCTCATGTTTGGGAAATCAGGTTGATGAGAAACTCTGTATGTAGCATCTGACACTGCAAGGATATAGAATTTTGTAACAAACTCCTTGTTTCTCTATTCTTACAATCTTTCTGACCCCTCCTCTGCAATGTCATCTGAGTTTTAGGTGTGACTGTTATTTTGTAGATGTATCTCTTAGGACTGGGCTCCAAAACTTGACATTTTGATCAGCTTTGGTTTTCTGGAGTGGTTTCCACCAACAGCAAGAGAACATTCCTCTTTTTTTTTTTTTTTTTTTTTTTTTTTTTTTCAGGTGGCGTTGGAAGAACATAAGTCAACTTCTTGTTTTGTTTCTATATGTACAAATAGGTTATGTTAGAAGTGCCATTCTGAAGTAAGAAGATCTGTACTGGAAAATCCTAGGCATAGTGTCAACGCTTACCTGGAAATAGGATATAGTTCTGACCTTTGGCCAACAATTCATATTAGGTTGAAGCAGCATTGCAATGTTGACCTTTTCCATGATGCTTCTGTTGTGGTAAAAAAAAAAAAAAAAAATGGGACGCATGTAGACAAACTTCTCATGTTGACTACTTTTCTGAAACGAGATACTGAGTCACAATGAACTCTAGATTTCAGTTCTTCTTGGGTTCCCACTTCATGTGATTTTTCTATATGATGGAGTATTCTGCCTTAATAGCCTCAGACACATTGGAAGGTAAGGCTAGTTATATCTGTGTAATTAGTCTTAAAAATAGAAACCCAGAGTCAGATATCAGGATGAAAGCTAAAAGATCAGAGAAGAAGAGCAGACAGCCACTAGAAAGACTTCTTACCTCTCCTGAATCCTTAGCCTGAAAGGGTTAAGCTCCTTTCTCCACCTGCCTTATTTTCCTCTCTCCACCCAGCCATATCACTTCCTGTCTATACCTCCTTAATGCTGGGATTAAAGGTGTGTGCCACCACTGCCTGGCTCTATTCTCTTTTAGACTGAATCAATCTTGTGTAGCTCAGGGTGGCCTTGAACTCAAAGATGTTGATCTGCCTCTGCCTTCTGAGTGCTGGGATTAAAGATGTGTGCTACCACTATCTGGCCTCTATGGCTAACTAGTGGCTCAGCTCCGCAATCTGATCTTTAGGCATGCTTTATTTGTTAGATCACAAACAAAATATCCTCACATCTGTATCAAGTTCTTTTGTTATGCAGATGTTTGGCTATATAGTATTTTGGAAATACAGTCATCGTTCAATCACAATGGAGCCAAAGCATAAGAAAATATCATTTGAAATATCAGAGTTTAATATTACTTACAAAGTATTCTGCAAATACCCAACAATCCTCCTTTGTAATGGTGATATTATAGACGTTACATGAAATCATGTTATAACCTCTTCAAATACGTGATTATCTTGCCTCAGTCCCAAAGAAGTATATGATGCAGCTAATGGGAGTTGTGTAATGAATTTACAAAAAGAACGCCTGTCACTTGTGAAAACCTGAACAAACATCAGGAACACTTCTATCAATAACCTAATATTCTTCAATATACTGGAACATTTAAACTCGTCTAACTTGTAAATGTAATATATCATTATGCGAATCCATAAGGCATACAAGCAATCATGTACATATATGAGCAAACATATGAAAATATAGATTTCTGTTGAATATACACACTGCTCCCTTTTGTGACATAAACTGTTCCCAAATCTTATGTACAGTGATCATTACATGACATCATGATTTTTTTAATATATAAGACATTAGAATATGGAGATGTATAACAAATTTCCCAGAGGCAAAATACCTTTTAATATTTACTATCTTCTATATTAATCAGTGTTCTCACTCTTAAGAAAATAAACTAATTACATTTATCTCTCAGAATAAATGTATTAATCTCTATATTATGTGGAACAATTTAGCATAAAGTAAATGTTTGATACATGTTATGCCGATTATATTCTGCAGATTTCCAATTAAACTTCTGAACTACAGATTGACATGAGACATTTAATATTCCAAATAAAAATCGACAATATAAACTTTTCAATAAGCATGTCTTCTTTATTTTTATTGTTTTCAGTAAATGTAAAATTTAAGGATAACTTACATATTCTATTATCTTTAAAAAAGTGACATCATATTTTAGAAGTTCTTTATAAATACTTCTTTTTTAAATGTAAAAATATTTTAATTTTTTCACAGTCTAAGACAAGGCATAGAATACAATTAAAAAATTCATTCTACAGTTGCAATATTTTTTATTAAAGTATAAAAGTATATCACACTTCATTTTTTGAGAGTAAGTTATAGTCCCTCATGGTTTGGAACTCAGGATTGTTCAATATATAAGATTTCCAGTATAGTCTTGTTAATGGGTCATGCATTATTCATGTGTTTTGATGTGTTACCACTTTAATAAACCCTTTTCACTGTAAAACATGCTTGTTTTATATTCATATTTTATAGCTCTAGAGTGCAATGAATTCTGTTATATTTTTTAAAATTTGATAAAATTCCTTTAGGAAGAATGAAGACATGATGAGTAAATGTAATACTGTAAAAAATGTAATCTGTTTCTACAAGAGGAAATGATCATCAGCTGAAACCTAAAGCATTCCTTGAAACATATGGATTCTAATTAGTAATACCGAGTCAATATGGTTTCATTAATTCTGAAAATTGTGCTTTAGTAATTTGGAACATATTAGCAAAAGAAAAAAATCAAGGAATGGTGTAAATAAAAAATGTTTTAAAATTGCTAGACCATTTCTACCACTCTCAAAGAAATGCAAAGTTTATAAACTACCAAGATATATTCCTTGAAATTTGTGCAATTGTAATCCTAACATCATCTTCTTTCTCCACTGCTACCCTGAACTTATTTGATCTTAATTATCACTCATGAAAGAAATCATAGAAGAAAGTTACCGTGCATTTGTACACATATGACTCCACAACTTTAAAATTCAAGAATAATATATTTTATAATTATGCAAATATTTTTAACTAAAATTTCTATTTGCTTATGTACACTAGTATGAAATATTGATGACACTTTTAATGTTAAGTACACAAAGCTTTGGATAAACTCTTTACATATTTTGTGAATAGTTCTAAGCAAATGTCAATGAGTGAATGAGTAATGAAGTTTTGAGTTATAATAGAAAATAATATCTATTCAATAGTTTCCTTTGTTTTCATTTGTGGGGCCAGTACTTGTCTGAATAAAAGTGTCATGAAAGAATTAATTTCCTGAGTTCTGTAAAAGCTGAGTCATAAAAAATCATTTTTATTTCATCTCATAAATTACCTCAAAATGTTGTAAATTTGTTCCTTCTTTTTAACTTCTATTAAAACCTAGTTATGTGAGATTGTGTGTTATTTTGGGATGTTGGATATATACAAATTAGTTTACTTGAAAATGTGACTGAACAGTTTTGATGACTGTAATTTTAAATACACCTTGTTACTCTGTCCAAGTACCTCAGTTAATTCACATTTTTATCAACCTTGACCAAGTGTCTCTAAAGGACACAAATAAGGAATACTGGAATTTTGAGAAATTTTCCACTGAATACCAGAGGTTCCTCACAATTATCTCCTCAAACATATGATATCATGAAAACTAAATGTCAGAGTAAATGGATTATAATCAGCTGTTGTTGATTCTTCTGGTATGATTGCCATATTTGTTGAATTTCTTGGATATTTTATCTTTCTAGGTATCATAAAATATAATCCTGTCTACTAACATCTTCCACTGAATGAAAACTTAGAAATTAATGTCTCTTTTTTTCAGAATATAATCCAATAATAGATATTAATATTAGTTTTAAAGTAATATCACTCCTCTACTTTTATAATTTCTACATGAATGCAACCATTACAGATACTCACATTCTCAGAAAGTCAAAAAGATTTCCAGTATTGAAAAACCATCATAAATGTACCTGGCTCTGCTGACTCCCCATGGGAATCCTTGCCTTGGAGGAGGAAGGAATGCTGAGTGTGTTCCAGGGAGGAGGTGGGAGAAGGGAGGAGGGAGGAGGAAGAAGATGGGCACCTGTGGTTGGTATGTAAAATGGACACAAATTTTCTTAATAATAATAGAGAAAAAAAACATCATAATTTTAGTGCCATGGGCACAAAACACACTCAAATGCAAAGTATTGCAAAAGCTCACTAATATACAGTTGTACTATTTAGTTGCTTTTCATTAGTAAATCACGCATATATTGTTTTTAAAACAAATGATTTGTGTTTGTTACTAAGTCAATCTTTTTACTTATTGAAATTTCTATATGATATTTTGGTTTCAAATATAAATGAGATTTAAGTCACCCCTAAGACTTGCTTACCTGAACTCTGAGTGCCCTAAGGGGACTGGCTCCTTCAGTGTGGAGACATTCAGATCTTCCCCTATTATTCACTCCTAGGATGAGAACCCTCTGAAGGTCACAAGGGCTTGGCTTCCTCTGTGTAGAGACATTAAGCTCTTTCCCCTTTCAGTCACTTCTAGAATAATAATACTCCTACACATCAACAGAGGAATAAGTGCTTTGGAAGACTGTGCTAGAAATTTTTTGGTTTCTTTTTGGACATTCATTTTCCGATGCTTTTGTTCTGTACACACTACTGCAATCAATGTTAGATGGAACTATTAAAAAAACAACTAAATTTCATTGTTAGCACTTCATTTAAATATTATTCATGTTAAAGTAAAAAATCAATGAATTATTACAGACCTGACATTATATGTTCTTCCTATTTGTAATTGAAAATAATTTTCCCATGCAGTGTAGTTAGACCATGTTTCCCCCTCCCTCATCTCCTCATAGATTTTTATCATTGATCAAAACATTCAACCCCATCTCTTCTGTCTCTGTCTCTTTAGAAAATAAAAAGACAAATTAGAAAAAAGAAAAACATAAACATACTAAACAAATAAAAATAGAAAATAAAATAAACATAATATACAAACAAACAAAAACCCAGTAATATGCTTAAATAAAGCAATATGTGACAAAAAAAAAAAAAAAAAACTGTCTCCCCAAAACACTATTGACAACATTTGTTCTGCTCTATTACTTCTGGTCATGGGGCCTTGCCCTTACGTGTTATTTGTATACCAGTGATTCTTCCTTGGAGAAAACTAAGTTTTTTCTTCTGCATGCAGTTGACAAGTGGAGATATCTTATTGATTAAGGATGCGAGCTTGTGTATAGTTCTCTTTTCGGTGCTGGGTCCCAGCTGGGTTGCGCTTTATGCAGGCCCTCTTTGTGAGTTCGTATGTGTCAGTGATGTTGTTACTAGAAGATACTGTCTCCTTGATGTCAAGCACTCAATTTAGTTCTTACACTCTTCCCATCTTTTCTTCCACATTGTTTCCTGAGCTATGCGGGAAGGAATCTGATGAAGATACCCCATTTAGAAATGAGTGTTTCAAGGTCTTTCACTCTCTCCATATTGTTCAGTTACAGGACTCTTAATTTGTTCCTACCTGCTGCAGGAGTAAACGTCTCTGATTATGTCTCAGCAGGACACTGATCCATGGGTATTGAAGTATGTCATTAGGAGACATTTTATTGCTTTACCTTTAGAAAAACAAAAATATTTTCTTATTGCATGGGATTGGAGTAGGCCCTCTATATAGTGAGACAGTTGTGTAGCTTGTTGTGCTTAAGGGGCCTCCTGGTAGTCGGATCAGAATCCATCCCTGGTGCATGAGCAGGCTTTTTAGAGTCCACTACCTATGATAGGGCACATTGCACAGCCCTGAGGCAGGGGGAGGGACTTGGACCTGTCTCTACTCCCCATGGGAGCCCTTACCATATTGTGGGAGGAAATGGGTGGGTTGAACTGGGAGAGGGATGCGGAGGGGCAAGAAGAGGGAAGAGGGAGATCTTTGATTGGTATGTAAAATTATTTAAAATAAATAAATAGAAGAAAATTGATTATTTTCTCATATGATACATTTATATTTCCCCTCCGTCTACTTCTCCAGTTCCTCCTCACTACCCCTCTCATCCAGAATTATTCCCTTTCTGTCTCTCATTAGAAAGAGCAGAGTTGTAGGAGATAACAAATTATTTAGGGTTTCTCTTGCTATGAAGAGAAACCATGATCATGCCAACTATTATAAAGGAAAAAAGTTAATTAGGGCTAACTTGTAGTTCAGAGGTTTTGTCAGTTATCACCATGGCTGGAAACATGACAGTGTGCATGCAGACATGGTGCTGGAGATGGAGCTGAAAGTTCTACATCTTGATCTATAGACAGCAGCAAAAGACTCTCTACCACTTTATTCTGTTCCTTACCCTTAGCAGTGATTTCTCTCACCTTCCCTGTCTAATTCTACTGTTACCACCCCCACTGCCTCTCCTTACATATAAATTATTTCACCCTCTTTAGGAAGTCTTCCCCACATTTCCCCTGCCTCTTATAATCCTCTTACTCCCTATCCTACCTCTTGTTATGGAGATTGTAGTATGTCTATCCAAGGCTAAAAGCTATTATCCACATACAAAAGAATATATACAATATTTATTTGGGGGCCTAATTTACCTCACACAGGGTCTTTTATACTAGCCCTATCCATTTACCTATGAGTTACATTTTTTAAAGGGCCAAATAATATTCCATTCTGTAAATGTACCATATTTTTATTATCCACTCATCTGTTGATGAATATCTAAGTTGTTTCCAAATTCTAGCTATTATGAATAAAGCAGAAAGGAACATGGATGAGCAATTATCTCTGTAGCAAGATGTAGAGTGCTTTGGCTGTAGGCCCAAGAGTGGTCAAGATGGATCTTTAGGTAGATCTATTTCAAGTTTCCTGAGGAACCATCACACTAATTTCCATTTTGGCTGTAAAAGTTTGTACTTGAACTAAGAGTAGATGAGAATTATTCTTACCACACATCTTTGCCAGGACAAATTCTTACTTGTTTTATTGATCTTGGCCGTTCTGCCTGCCTGGTGTAAAATGAAAACTCAAAGTAGTTGTGATTCGCATTTCCATCATGAATAAGGATTTTGAACATTTCTGTATGTGATTCTCAGCCATTGTTGCTTTATTTTTTGAAAACTTTCTATTTATTTCTTTACCCCACTTTCAATTGGGTTGTTTTTGTGATATCCAATTTTTTCATTGTTTTTTTGTATATTTTATATATTTACCATTTCTTGGTCATCAAATTGATATTGATCTTTTTCCCCTCTGTAGATTGCAACTCTGTTTTAATGATGGCATCCTTTTCTATAAGAAGCTTTTTTTTTTCAGCTTTATGAGGTCCCATTTTTTTTTGTATCTGTACTATCAGTGCACTGTTTAAAAACTCTTTCCAATGCAAAAGAATTTCATACTATTTCCAGCTCTATAAGATTTGAGGTATCTGGACTTATTTTAAGATCCTTAATTCATTTGTAGTTAAGTTTTGTCCAGGGTAATGAATGTGGAACTATTTGCATTCTTCTGCATGCAGCCATCCAATTTAACTACAATTGTTTGTTGAAGATCTATCCTTTTTCAAGTGTGTACTCCTGGCCTCTGTGCCCAAAATCATGTGTACATAGATGTGGTCAGGGTCTTCAAATAGACTGCATTGAGTAATGTATCTATGTTAAGGTGAATACTATGTTCTTTCTATGAGTTAGCTCTTTATACCTCAAAATTGTAAGTAGTGATGTGTCTAGTAGTCCTTTTATTATTTGGGATTGTTTTAGCTAGCCTATATTCTTTTTTGTTTGTTTCTGTATGAAGTACAAAATTTTCCCCTCAGTGTCCATGAAAAATTGTGCTTATTTTTTCAACAACAAAATATAGATGGTTATACTGGGGGGGGGGTGAATAGGACACAGTTACCATTAATTGTCATGAACTATATCAAGTATGAAATGATAATCTCAATGCCATTTTCTATGTTTAAATCCTAAGTATAGCCTTGTGTGTGGTCAACTTCAGCCACTGAAAGAAACTGGACCAATGTCAATCTCCTGTTAATTTATGCTTCCTCATGGAGAAAACAAAAACAAAAACAAAAAAAAAATGCAGTGAGACATCTCAAGAAAACCAGGAGCATAATAGTGTTCAATAACGCTATGAGCTGCCTAGAACTAAAAACTCTTGGAAAGTACACTTCTAGCTAATTAATGCCTTATATAATTTGTTATGAACTCCGGACCACATTTAGTATATTATCAGTATTCAATCGAAACTGTTTAATAAATGAAATTATGAGACAGAGATTCTTCCTTTGGAACTTTAAATTTTTGGTAATGTTATCACACCTGAGCAATCTATTGATAAAATAGTAATTAAGTTTAATGATGACTATATGACTAGGTATTATTTTGAAAAATTCCCTAAGAAGGGAGCTCACAAGGAAATGAATGCATTCTAATGGCTGGATTTCAGAGGATTCACACCTACATTTCAGGAGGGGAAATTTTGCCAGAATTGAACAATATATATGGAATAATAGTTTATGGTTTGGGCACACAGTAAGGATAAAGAATATGGTTAGATTTTCTGGGCGTTTAGCTTCCTTATAAACAAGCACTTTTCCCAGAGAGCAGGCTTAGTATAGAAATCTCCAGAAGGGAAGAAAGGTGATTTATTTGATAACAGTCCTATCTTTCAGTACAAGCATTTTCTGGAACAAACACTTAAGTTATATTGTCATAGGAGGTAAAAGTTCTCAGTAGTGAGGGACAATTCAAAGAGTAAAGAGCTATTTCACAGTAGAAAGTGCTCGGAGACTCAACACACATTAAATCATCCTCAGATAGGGGTGAACCATTTATTATGTGGTCCACACAGAGTAAAGTGCCATCATTGAGGTGCACACTAAGCAGGAAGTCCATATGCTCACTGTTCTTACAGTCTGGTATGAGGTGCTGTCAGGTGACTAAGTGTCTGCAGCGTCATGGCATTAGTGTCAGACAGTACAAGACCAGAAGAGGGAAAGTGACAGTTGTTCAGGAGAAACACACATAACCCAGGTAAGTAGGATCCTCAGAGGGCAACCTAGGGAAAATAATAAAGTGAATCAAAATTTTAATGAATGCAAACTGACAGCTAAAGAATAATGAGAAAGACAGTTTGAAGACAGAATTTTAGATAAAGACAACTTGTAGACCAGCATCGTAGCTAGTTCAATGTTGGCTATAAATGTAAAAAAAGATAGATTCCCTACCTAGGACATCTAATAGATATACTTCTAGGTACCAAATATATATGTGCCTCTAAATTCAAGTGTTGAAGTCCTAGCTTACCATATGATCATATCAGGAAGATGGCTTCCAGGAAATGATTTTGTATTGGTGGTGAAGCCTTACTCAAATAGTATAGTGCCTTTATCAAAGCAATCAGAGAGTTGCACCCAACAATCTCACAGCCTTTCGTGTGGAGTAATCAAGAGGTGAATCCTCACCAGAACCTAACAATAGTTTTACTGTGATCTCCTACTTCTGGTGTCCAGAATTGTGAGAAATAAATATTACCCTTCTAGCTACCCTGTTTTATGACACTTTTCTTATAGAAGACTAAGGGCATAACATTAACTGTAATCAAAGGTTCATTTGTGTTACTTTCAAATTTTTTCAAAATTGATTGTAATACTTATCTACAACCACCTAACTAACCAATGACTAATTTATCTAACATGAAAATAAATTTACATGGTATGCATGAAAATACATTTTGTTTGTTCAAATTTAATATTCAAATTAGGTTTATTATGTCTGCTTCACAGTGGACTTGGCACTGTGTACATCATTCTTCAGGCCAATTAATTCACCATTTTTGGTTAGATGATACTAAAAGTCATCAGGGAAATGCAAATCAAAATGACCCTGAGATACCATCTTATACCTGTCAGAATGGCTAAGATCAAAAACACTGCAGACAGTTTATGCTGGAGAGGATGTGGAGCAAGGGGAACACTCCTACACTGTTGGTGGGAGTGCAAACTTGTACAGCCACTTTGGAAATCAGTATGGCAGTTTCTCAGGAAATTGGGAATCAATGTACCTCAATACCCAGCTATACCACTCTTGGGCATATACCCAAGGAATGCTCAATCATACCACAAGGTCACATGCTCAACTATATTCATAGCAGAATTATTCATAATATCCAGAACCTGGAAACAACCTAGATGCCTCTCCACTGAAGAATGGATTAAGAAAATGTCATACATATACACAGTGGAGTACTACTCAGCAGTAACAAACAATGTCCATCATGAAATTTGCAGGTAAATGGGTGGAACTAGAAAACTATCATCCTGAGTGAGGTAACCCAGACTCAGAAAGACAAACATGGTATGAACTCACTCATAAGTGAATACTAGATATAAGGCAAAGGATAACCAGACTACAAACCACAGCTCCAAAGAAGTTAGCTAACAAGAAGAACACAAAGAGGAACACATGTATCACACTTGGAATGGGAAATAGATGAGATCTCCATTAGTAAACCGGGGATGAGTGGTGGACAATGGAGTGTAGGGGATGGGGGATGAGAACTTAAGGGAATGGGATGGTCAAGCTGGAACAGGGAAAGAGTGGGAGAGCAATGAAAAAGATACCATAATAGAGTGAGACATCATGGTGATAGGGAGAAACCAGGTGCTGGAAAAGTTCCTAGGAATATACAAAGATGACCCCAGCTTAAACTAGTAGCAATAGTCAAGAGGGTCCCTGAACTGGCCTATCCCATTAATCAGATCAGTGAATACTCTGTCATCATATAGCTTTTCTCATGTAACTGGTGGAAGCAGATGCAGAGATCCACAGCCAAATACCAGGCTGAGCTGTAGGAGTTCAGTCAAAGAGACAGAAGAGGGATTCTATGAGTAAGGGCCATCAAGAGGGATTCTATGAGTAAGGGCCATAATGGGGAGACCTACCGAGACAAATAAACCAAACTAGTGGGAACTCATAAAATTTAGAACAACACATGTGGAGTCTCCATGGGACTGGACTGGACCCTCTGCATAAGTGAGACAGTTGTGTAGCTTGATCTGCTTAAGGGACCCCCTGGCAGTAGGATCAGGATCCGTCCCTGGTTCATGGGCAGGCTTTTTGGAGTCCACTGCCTACAGTGGGACACCTCACACAGCTTTGATGTAGGGGGAGGGGCTTGGACCTGACTGTATTGAATGTATGAGGCTCTGCTGACTCCCCATGGGAGTCCTTACCTTTTTGTAGGAAGGAATGGGAAGTGGTTTGGGGGAGGAGATACTGGAGGGGCAGGAAGAGGGAAGAGAGGGATGTGTTCTTATTTTAAAAAAGTACCAACAATAAAACAAGTGTGTTTGTAATTTAGTATACAATGCTAAAATTTAAAACTATCGGATTCTACCAGGTATTTTTCATTGAGTTCCTGTTAAATACAATTTTTATCTACATCAATTTATTCAGACTATATTTAAACTGATCTATATTTCCTTCTCTGATAGCATCTAGCAAAATATTGATACTTTGCTTTTTCTTTTAAATATTTATATTTGGCATATAGTTTTTTTAATTAAAAATTGTGTTGGAATTTCATACATGATTACTTTACAATGTTTGATTCTCACCCTCCCCCAAACTCCTTCTAGGTTCTCCCCACTCCCTCAAATTTGTGTTCTATTTAATTATTATTGTTATACATACATACATATATACACAGACATAGTCATATGTGCATGTGTGTGCATGCCCTTGTGTATATGTGCATATGAATATATATGAGTCCGTTTAGTGTTGTTCACGTGTATGCATACAAAGCTGAGCAGTTATATTGTGTAAGCTATCTCTAGGACTTGCCCATGAAGATTTATTCTTCCTTTCTCAGCAGCCATTAATTGCTTATAGCTCTTCATCTAAGCTTAACGTGTTGTGAATATTTCCCAACCCATACTGGCATGTCCAACGGCACTACCTTTGTTCTGGCCTTCTCTGGCAGTCATATTCTTGAAATTTCATGGGGGCAATTTCCCTGGTATTGTACAAAGTACTCGATATTGTAGCTGACTTTCTGATCCTCCTGCTCTTACAACCTTTCTGCACATTTGAACTAGGATTCTTACGTAGCCCCCACCTCTTTTAGGTTTTGTTTCTGTAGTTTAAAGCTTATATTATCTTAAATTATAATTCCTTGTTTGCTGTTTTAACTAACATTTTAATTTGGGCTCCATTCTAGGAGTTGAGATCTCACTCCTTTCTCTCCCGTTTCCCACTCTGACTCTTTAGATCTACATTCAGCTCCTGTTGTAAGGATCATTTCTTCTGTACACACTTCGCATTCACCACAGCAATTATAATTTGGATGAATTTTGAAATATCTTGCCCTTCTCAAGAAACTCTTCCTTTCTGGCCATCCACCACTTAAACTTATCAAAAACCCCAACACAGGATGGAGAGCTCCCCCAGATCAAAGTTACAGTTTCTCCTATAAAGGGGCAGTAAATACACGTGTGTCATCTTTGAGATCTCTTTCAGGACCTAATGGTTGGTTGGGAGATGCCTGCTTTCTCTTCTCATGATAAGTAGCTTGTTTTTAACCCTCCTCATGGCCAGAAGCCAACAATCTTCTTACTTCTTGGAGACTTTTAAAAAAAAGGAACTTTATTTTTCTTCAAAAACTTTAATAGGTTAGGTCCTTACACCCAACTACTCCCACTACCTGTCTTCCCAAATCCCTTCCTACCAAACTTTGAAATTACTTCATTTTTGTTTGCCTGTTTTTTTCTTTGTTCACCATTGATTCCAATTTGTATTTCCCAGTGATTCTTGGGAGTAGGGCCTGCCCTGCTTTGTGGTCAACTTGTCATGTCTCATGTTGTTAAAGGAAACTGACTCCCTTTCTCCCTACAGCTATCAAATGCCAGCATCTCCTCACTTCTCATGGAGGTTTGTGTCTACTTTTCAACTTCTGTGCTGATATTTGGTCTGGCTTGGGCTTACATGGGTATTATGTATGATGACATAATCACTGTGGTTTATATGTGCATCTGTCATGTTGTGCCTGGAATTTCCTTGAGGGTATCCACTACCACTAGCATTTACAATCTTTCTGGTCCTTCTTACTCAAAAATTCTGAGGCCCCTAGAGTTTGGATGTATTATGAATACCACATTTAGTGCTGAACACCCAACAGTTTTTAATCTCTGCACCTCAGCCAGCTTCAAGTTCTCTGTGTTAATTGCTAGCTACTGCAAGTAGTAGCCTCTTTGATCTATGGGTATGACACTGTTTCATTGTGAGCCATTTAATCTATTTTCATGTAAAAGAATAATAATAAGCCGGGCGGCGGTGGCGCATGCCTTTAACCCCAGCACTTGGGAGGCAGAGCCAGGCGGATCTCTGTGAGTTTGAGGCCAGCCTGGGCTACCAAGTGAGTTCCAGGAAAGGCGCAAAGCTACACAGAGAAACCCTGTCTCAAATAATAATAATAATAATAATAATAATAATAATAATAATAAATGGTGTGTCTTTAAGGCCTATGGCCTCTCTAAACATAGATTCTTGACAACTTTTACTGTCACAGGTATGGTGGGATCTCATGGAGTGGGTCATAGATACAAGCAGAAATTAGCTGTTTACCACCATAATATACAGGCCAATATTTCACCAATGGGCATATTTTGGTAGGCCTGGCCCTGCTGTGATTTACCAGGATTAGGATTACTTCTCTCCTCTAGCAGCTTTCATAGTACCTTTCAGTACCATGATTGATCAAATGTAGTGATAAAATTTCCATGTGAGTAGAAGTCTTGATTTCCCCCTATTCTGTGACTGGAGTACGTCATTTCTTCAATAATATGGCCTAGTTCAGCAGTTAAGGTCACTGGATGAAAGATTTTTTGAAATGTGTTTTCAAAATAATTCAGCTGTAGTACCAACTTGCCACAGTATGCCTGAACAGTGGATATCGCTGTCTAAAGGGTGACACATTTGGCATCCATATGCAAAAAGACCTTACATTAAAGCAGTGGAATATACTGTCAGGTTTCTGACTTTATACTTTACCTTTCTCTGCTTCTGTCTTACTCTCTGTAAGACAGATCTGCCTTCTGATCTTTCTCTATAAGACCCTTCGTAAATCTTATCTTTCTCATAATTTGCCATGTTTTTTCTTACCATAAAAACTATTTTTCTGCCAATTATATGATGCTTTGTAAAACCTAGTGCTAATGATCCTCTTGTATAGAAGCATTTCCTTACCCAATTTACTAAAAATTAACTGTTGCATTGTGCTGCCTTGCTTTTTATGGAAACCTGCTTGCTAACTAAACTCCCTGCACTGACAGACAATTATATTCAGGCTCTTTTTCTTTGTTTAATGAATGCTTCCATACCAAATAACTTCATTTCTATCTTCCTCCTAACTCAACCCCTGCCCTTGGGCAGCCTAACACTGTAGCAACCATTTTGCTTCATGTAGGTGACTTGTCTAGATCTGTCTCCAGAGGTGGTTGAGAGAGAGAGACCCACCCGCACGCAGTTCCTCCAGGCAAAATTGGCTACGGACATCACAAATGGAGCAATCACAGCTGCAACAGTTATAATCAAATTAAAGGAACTTCATACTCTTCTGATCCGTGAACATAGTACTTTTCAGATATATCTGTTAAGACTGCTCATGTCTTCTTTGCTAAATAAGGTCTTTAAAAAGACAATGTAATAGGCCAAGGACTATCATCTATCACTGAAAGCCTTAAAAATGGAATTTTTAATCTTTTCATTATAACATCTTAAATCCATTAAATTTTTGTAGTTATTCTACAAATTTCTGGACCTTATATACTGACTTGCCCCCTTAATTTTATCTTTTGTCATTTACAGTTCACCCATAGTCAGAGGGTCTTACAACAATGTAACTACATGTATCTGGATGCCCTTAGCTGTTCTGTAATGTCTCAAAAATCTGTAAAAGTCAAGACCCTTAGTGTGCCTATCTACTTAATGTCACCAGGAAGTAGATCTACGAAACACCCATGTCCTCAATAATTTTGTTTTCAACTCTTGATAGAAGAACAGTAGGTAGCTAAAGAGATTTTGGCAGGCTAAATGTCATTAAGGAAGATACTTTCTTCCTCACATTATTTTATTCTTAAATTTTGAAATATAATAAAATCCATGACCACTTCCCATGAATGAGGATGCTAACTTCTTCCAGCTGAAAAGAGTTACATGGACAACTGGCCTCCCTTCTCCACCTATTATTACAAACAAACTTTGGCACCATTATGCATGACCATGCCGTTTTGAAATATTCATCCACTTTGGTTACCATTTCCTAAAATTGGAGTAATAACTAATCCACATCTAATGGTAATAATTAGTATTCACATTGTAACACACACCCCTTGCAGACCCTGGAAAATGGCTGGCCATTAAAGATGATTATTATTCACTTAACATTCTTCTACTCACTACTCATGAATCTTTTAGTCTCACCTCACAACATCAATCTCAGAACAAAAAGGATACTTTTCAGCCTCTTACCCAATGATGAACTACTCTTTTGCTCTGTAGCTACTCTGCCTTGTAAGTGGATGGCAGGCTCTGATCCTTACAGATTCCTTCTCTACAGTTTTTTTTTTTTTCCTACAAAATAAAGTCTTCACATTTAATCGTGTTTGTGTGTGTGTGTGTGTGTGTGTGTGTGTGTGTGTGTGTGTGTGTGTGTGTGATAAGTGTGGATGTCAGACAGCAATTTGCAGGAGTCAGTTCCATTATTTCACCATTTCAGTTCTAGAAAATGAAAATGAATTTAGTTTACAGATGTAGTAGCTACTTCCTTTAGCTGCTAAGCCATCCTGTCAACCTGCTTTGATTTTTTTTTTTTGCTAATTTTTATCATTAGTATAATCATATTACCTGAAGTTTTAACTGGTTTTCTTATGTATTATTATTTAAACTTGTGGAAAGACAAACTCGTTATGCTTAACTCAAGCAAGTGGATGCTAGGACAATATTGGAAATAATCATATTCATTTACTAATGCTTTCTTTTTATTTCTCATTGTAGGTAGGTTCTTGCAAACTTATTTTTGACAAATTTTTAAAAATAATGAATCTAGAACATTAAGAAGAATAAAATAAATGTATATTATTGGACTTCTGTCAAACAATTAATAAATAGAGTTTATCTACTAATTCAATTGAATTTGAGATTCATTTTCCTCTCAGTGAAAAGAAACTCAATAGATAAAGACTGAATCATTGTAACTAAAGTTCAATAGTATACTAGAAGAATGTAGTCATTTAAAGTCATATCTTTTCTGGGTGCAATATGACTTCTAATTTACCATAAAGACATTTTAGATATTGTTTTATTTATATACAGGTGATGATCTTCAAAATAAAAGTTGAGACGTTTTTGGTGGCCTTTGATGATGCCTCAGATGTGTGATAAAGGAGTTAGTTTTGGAATGTCTAACATTAAGTCTGTTCCTTCTCTGCAGAGAATAATCATATTTTCTTTTATTAATCTAGTTTTTTTGGCAGAGAAAAGTACTACCACATATCAAGAGATATCTATTGTCTTTTAACTGTTAAACGGACCTCAAAAATTGAATCACTTCTTTGACACTGTCTTTCAACTCACAACACTAGAAAAAAAAGGTAAACAATGATTATGTTGAGAAACAGCTAATCCTGAGTTCCAATGCATGATTTTGGGAGATAGTAGGTGGGTAGTCTAATGACTGATTATTAAGAAACTGTTTCAAAATATTAGTAGAAGCATTATTCTCTCAAGAGTGATACTTGTCTTTCTGGTTGTGGCTGATTTAATTTCAAAATTTCCAGCTCTATCCATCCTGTCACAAGAGTTTCTTTTCTGTGGTGTCATTGTGCATATGTATCATAATTTCTCCAACCACTGATCGGATGATGAACATTTACCTTTCATGCTTTGCTGTGCTAATGTGAAAAATGAAGTCATGTGATTTTTGTAATGATTGTGCTTTGGCAGAATCCCACATTAAAAATCTGGAAACAGAATATATAGATACTTTCTAATAGGCATTTTTGAACATTAGAATATACACTGTACAAATTTCAGAGAAAATTTTGACTTTAGTACAATTATAGTAACTTAGATGTATGTAAAACTAATATTAAAAATAAATTTAAAACAATAATGAGTATTTAATTTTAAATTTAATATCTGGTTACAAGATAATTTATTATTTGGTATAATGTTTGAATAATGCATCTCCCCATTAATTTTGTGATACCTAAAATATTCCTCAATAACATATACTCTATTGAAGTTTTGTATAGGAAAGCTGTCATAAGTATTCAAACATATTTCAAAGGAGAATAAAATGTCTCTTCCTTATGTGTGTGCTCCTTTCTCAGCTAAAACCACTATTTTGTTGTGATTTGCTTTTTTCAATTCTGCTCTTAGTAATCAGTGTCCAATTTTGCTCAAAATAACCAATGACGACTTTTATTGCAAAGCACTCCCAGTGTAATTCAGGATATTACCGTATGATGGTGGTGCTTTGAAGTGCAAAGCAATTAATCCCTCAAATTAGTGCAACTTGAAGAAACTACACTGATTTCTAGAAATGACAGAAAAAGGTTAAGTTGGAATTGATAGGAAGTTAGACACCGTTTTGGAAAAGTTTTAAAGTATCAGTTCAAAGCCTGAGTCAGATGTCCCTCTGATCATTGTCTGTGTCTCCTGTTGGTAGCAATTGTGAATTGATTTAATTTGGATTTGAAATCTGAACTCAGACATCCCCAGTTGCTCTATTAGTGCTTGTCTACTTTCCAAGAGACTCCTGCCAAATCAAACTTTGAGTAAAGCCAGCAAAGTGTCAAAGTCTTTCTACTACCCCAGTCCCCGCTGAAAGAGTTTCTCTCCAAAAGTGATCACGCTCCCTATCTAGGTGACAGGAGGCACATGTGCTTTCCTAGATCCTCAGTCAGTGGTGATGGAAGGGCTTTGAAAGGCTGTACTCCAGTACAGGACTCAGGTAACACCACTGACAACAGGAATCTTCTTACAAAAGGATCTCGTGCTTTAAGCTCAATTCATTTTCAATTATTATAAATCATGTATCATATTATAAAATACGTGTAAGATAATTGTATTGAAATTAAATCTATTTAAATGTTACAATACGATGTTAACAATTTTATATATGTTCTAGACTTATGTGTATTAGGTAAATAACTATGCATTTTAAAAATTTCTTTTTCATGTAATAATAGTAGAAAATACTTATCATATGTCTGGAATTATGACTAATTTATTTACTAATTTAAGTAAATTTATACAGTCATATAATTCTTAATGTCCCTGGATAATGTAGATTTTGTTTATGAATTCCATTGTAAAGACAGTATAATAAACTTAAATTGACTAGGTGTAATACATAACTATTAAAATCCACTACTGTGTTAACTAAAGACAAGTATATCTACAAGTCTATGGTTCATCATTTTTGTTATTTTAAGAAAACATAAACATATATATTATCAATTTCTTTTAATGTAAATGGAAAAATTTAAATATAATTTCAACACTGAGTGATTCAAAATTATTGCCCCCTCCCCCCTAATCCCTCGAGAACATTGCCTTGTTTTCCAAGGGGAAACCATTGTTTTCTAATTTGTTCATTCTAATTTCTCAATCATTTACAAATTAACTTTAAATACAATTGGTCTTCCATCATTCCATAAAGAGTACAACAATGCTTTCAAGCAATTATTTTGGCATAATTTTTATGTTTTAAGTTTCAGATCAGAATAAGAAATTCTAAAACCAACAGGGCTGATTGTGTACAGTTTAAAATGCCAGAAGTTGGTATAATCACTCTCACTGATGCACTTTATTGGTATTTTAAAAGGATGCAGGGCTTTTGAAATCCATTTCAGATTCACTCTATTTCCAGGTCATATTTATTAGCTAAAATATTTCAGAAAATATATCTAATATATTTAGATATATAAAATATATAAACATTTTTATAATTAATTGAACACTTTCATCAACAATGACATGTAAATGTAAATTTAACCAACAATTTATTTTCTCTGCATGTTTACCTTTTTTTCTTAAAATGCTAGCATTTTTCAGATTTCTGATATACCTTCTATTAGTAAGTGGATTCTATTATTTTTCCTTTAAATTTATATGCACATGTGGTATGTTTGTATGTATGTTTCCATGTATATGGATACACATGTGTATGCAGGTTTGTGTGACTGCGTGGCACAAGTGTAGAGGTCTGAACTTGATATAAGTAGTTTTCCTTGATCACTTTCCATTTTGTTCATTGACATAGTTTTTCAATGTAACACAGTACTAGAACATAGTCAAGCTAGGCAACTTGCTCCAGGAACTCCCTGTGTCTTCCTTCTTAGTGCTAGAATTACAGATGAGCTGCCATGACTGCTATGGAATGTCATTCTGTAGGCTGTAAATGTGTATTGTTCTGATTGGTTGATAAATAAAGCTGTTTGGCCAATGATGAGGCAGAATAAGGTTAGGCAGGACATTCCAACAAGAGAGAAAGGAAGGAGAAAGGCTAAGTCAGGAGATGCTGCTAGCCACTTCCAGAAGAAGCAATATGTAAAGATCCAGTAAGCCACAAACCACGTGGCAAAGTACAGATTTATAGAAATGGGTTAATTTAAGATGTCAGAGCTAGCTAGAGAGGATCCTGAGCCATTAGGCCATATAGTTTGAAAATAATATAAGCCCCTGTGTGTTTATTTGGGTCTGAGCAGCTGCAGGACCAGGTGGGACACAGGAAAACTTTCAGCTACATATGACCATGTGGTGATCACCCAGATTCTGTGGCTGTGACTCTAGTCTTTTGCTTGCATAGTAAGCTGATATCCACTGACCTATCTCCCCCCACTCCACTGGATTCCACTTCTAGCATGTCTTTCCAGTGTTTAAACTTCTACTAACTAGGTAGAATTCAAACTTTAATCTTTCTTTACCTCATGAAAATACTCAAATATATTTCATTCTCAAGACATCTTTAACATTTTTTCTGTGTCATTCAATTTAACTGCCAATTCCTTCCATGAGAACAGTATCGTTATTTCCCAGAGAAAACATATTTCATCTCTATATTACCATTCAATTGATATTCTAACAGGTTACTAGCCAATTATTGATTTTCAACAGCCCATATTTATTTTCTTATTGTTTGTATATCAGAAATACCAAATGGGTTAAAAGTAAGTGTCTGAATAGCCATGTACCCTATGAAGTCTCTAGGTAGACATATACTTTCTGATCTTTCCTGCTTCTACAGACTGCTTTGTAGTCCTTGGCCTATGCTCCTTTTAATCCATCTTCAAAACAGATTTTTTTCTCTCACACTGTTATCTTTCTCATTCTCTTTATTACATATTTGTCTTTCTCTTTTAAGAACACTGTCATTACAGTGGGTCCAGCTGGATTATCAGCCTGTCTAAAAGCACTATTGTGATGAGCAGTCTGAACTGTAGCTGAAATCTGCTGTACCCTCTTATTTGTGCAAAAATTTATCCATGTGAGTGAGACAGTGGATAAAGATGACATTTTCCACATGTAAATAAGTGTTAAAGGAAAATTCCTAAGTTGCCAAATAAACATTATGTATTGGTCAAATCTCTTAAAACAAGCCAAAAATGATGCTGCATGTTTACAACCCTAACACTCATCAAATTGAGCAGGGAAATCTGTAGTTGAGGTAGTCACCTTCAAAATTAATGAATACATTGGTAGGAGAATGAATAATTACAACCTGGCATATGTAATTCAGCCAAGGGAATAATAATCTCTTCATGTGTTATTCTTTGCTATCTCTATGACTTCTGTGTATTGTTAACATTTTTTTAACTGAAATATTCTTGTCTGTGTAATACAAACATAAACAAGGGTGTATTTTAATGGTGTCTAGAGAAGGGCTGTCATCTTGTACTAAAATCAGCACAAAAGTTCATGGAAAGTCAGCTATTCCATGGTTGACATTTCTCAAACTTGAAAATAAGGGCTCTGGCATCCAGAATTCAGACAAGAACAGGTTATAATATATATATATATTTGTTTGATTTTTGAATATATATATATATATAATGTCTTTCATTATATAATATATATATATATATATATATATTCAAAAATCAAACAAATAGAAAACACAGAAGTAAACAGAAAAAAAATTCTGGCAAAAGTGAGGATCAAAATCAGTTTTCAGAAAACAGAGACGTCATGTCAGATATATGTGAGCTGTCAATAAGAACTGCCTAAATGGCATTATTCCCAATATAAGAAAATAAAATTCATTTATGTCACAGCTTGTCACACTATGTCTGTATTTCAAAAAGAAGCATCAAGGTATTTTCCCAAGTTTTCTTTTTGTCATTGATTATTTGGAGATAGAATTGTATGCATTTAAACATCTTTTCAAATTAGGAAAGAGATTACATAGTGAACAAAGTGAGTTAGATTAACAATCATTTGAAGATGAATAATAGCACATGCACTGTGGAGGGAATATGTTGTTATTTTAGAGGCCTTGGGCAAGAGTGTTTCTATTTCAGATTCCATAGAAGGCCACAGTGAGGTCATAGTTCAAAAAACATTAGCGGACTAAGTGTGTAATACCTGCAATTTCTAGAATGGTCATTGTGGAGATGGGTGGCCCAAGGCTGTGGCATTGGATTTAATCAAACATATACATTCAATTAATTTTAATGTGTTAAAAGGCATTTGACCTCCTGAAAAGTCATGAATTTTATATTGAGACATAAAATAGAACAACTGTAACTATTGCTTTGAGAATATTTATTATGAAAATATTTTCCTTAGCTAAGACATAATTTTATTATGATTTTGCACTTGTATAAAGAAAAATTCTCAGAATTGAAGATCCCTACCTTATTAAAGATCTCTCATATAGGCAACAGTTCTCATAAAAACTGAAACACCAATGAGAGAACAATGTATCCCTTGTACACAATAACTTACATGAGGATTGGTGTAAATTTCCATCTTTTTCCAGGATTACATCAGCTATGGATGGAAGTTTCTCTGCTGTTCCTATTTAGATGAGAGTAGTCTCATTTCCCAGATTTGCCTTTTCTAATTTTAGTTACTTTGCAGGGATGGACCTCCAAAATAATACTTTGAGAACAGCAAGCCTATGATCGATGAGATGTACCAGGTATTTGAGTTAATATTGTACTCAATTAAGAAACATTTTAAATATTTGATTCACAAAGTAGGAAGACCTCAATTAAAAAGAGCTATTTTTAAATGAGATATTTATGAAACGATTTGAAAATATTGGTCACATAAGCTTTCCAGGTTAGTAGGGCAAATGGGAATCTATGTTTTTTAATCTGTGCATATAAAATATGTACATGGCTCCCATAAATAATTTAATAAAATATTTTCTATATTTTAATATAGTTGCTAGGGCTCCAATGATCATATTCTACAGACTGAATACTTCAAAGGCAAATTTCGTCTCCTGAACAAATTGAAGGCTGTAAGGTCAAGATATTAATACAGTCAGGGTTGGTCTCTGGTGAATCCTTTCTCAAGATTTGGCTTTCAAGTGCTGTATTATCTTTGCTCCTAAGTTCAATGATCAAGCTGTACTACCAGATGTTAATACTTATTTTAGAAAAGATCATGTTATATTTAAGTTTTGTCTTCAAACTAGAGTTAGTTTTGGAAAATTTAATTTTCATACTTGTTAAATAAATCCCATTAGAACTTGAAAATCATAAATTTATCATTTCTTTTGTTCATTGAAGGTGCAGCTCAGAGTTACCTATTTTCTGGCTACAACACACAGGCAGCATGTCAGAAAAGTAGAATCAAAATGGAAATACTGCACATTTTTAAAGTTGACATATATGCGTTTCAGTTAGAATAACCACATAGGTCTGTAACTAGAGTTTTCCTGCCTTGCCCACAGTCAGGACAAATCTTTGTCACCCGCCAGTCCCACAGCCTCTCAGACCCAACCAAGTAAACACAGAGACTTATATTGTATACAAACTGCATGGCCGTGGCAGGCTTCTTGCTAACTGTCTTTATAGCTTAAATTAATCTTTTCCATAAATCTATACCTTGCCATGTGGCTCATGTCTTACCAGCATCTTCACATGCTGCTTGTCCTGGCAACGGCTGGCAGTAACCCCTTCTGCCTTCCTGTTCTTTCTTTTCTCCTCTCTGTTAGTCCCGCCTATACTTCCTGCCTAGCCACTGACCAATCAGTGTTTTATTTATTGACCGACCAGAGTAATGTGACATACAGACCATCCCACAGCATAGGTCAGGTAGCTAGTAAGGGACCATATGTAGAGGAAAGCATCATCCATGGAAGGCAAGGACTGAAAGACTTTAAAAATACCTTGAGGAAACATAATTAGAGCATTTGCTAAAAGCATGGATCATTTGTACTTCGTGAAGATACATAAAGAATGAGAACAATTGAACACTGACCCTTTATACATCCTTTTTCCGTGGTAGAAGATAAGTGTTTCTTCTATTTTCCCTTTCACTCAAACTGTGAAAGTCCTTCAGCCCTATTATTAGACTATGGTATTTACTCAAGGTAATGATTCTATCTGTGACTCCACAGTTCCCTGAAAGAAATTGACTGCCACTTATCTCATAGAGATCAAAGTCAAATGGATATGCACATCAAGGAAAACATAATTTAAAATTGTGCTTATAGAAAATGCAAAACAACATTTTTTTTATTTATTACTAAGAAATTTTCTATTCATCTTACATACCAACTAAAGATCTTCCTCTCTTTCCTCCTTCTGCCCCCAGCCTTTCCCCCTAACACAACCCCCTTTCCCACCTCTCCCAAGGCAAAGCCTCCCATGGGGAGTCAGCAAATCCTGGTACATTCAGTTGAGGCAGGTCCAAGCCCCTCCCCCTACTTCCCCAAACAATGCAAAACAAAGATTGCTTGCAGAAACCACTCTCTATCACTGACTCATTGTTTTTGCTTAATCTTTAATAGGTCAGGTCAGCTGAAATCCTAATAAAGAGGTTTTGTTTGTCCTTTTTTAAATGGCATGGGTGGCCTCATATCTAGTGTTTACTCAGTGAGACCTTATCTTTTGGTATTAACTCTACTTGATGACTCCCACTTTAACTTTGACGTTAGTATTACCACCTTTCCACCTACCTTGTATTCCTTGTGTATAAGTGTTCTTGCAGCTTGTTTTTTTTTTTTTTTTTTTTGGTTTGTTGGTTTTTGTTTGTTTGTTTGTTTGTTTGTTTGTTTTTTTGGTTTTTCAATACAGGGTTTCTCTGTGTAGCTTCAGGCTGGCCTCGAACTCACAGAGATCCACCTGGCTCTGCCTCCCTAGTGCTGGGTTTAAAGGTGTGCACAACCACCGCCCGGCTTTATATCTTGGTTTCTATGAATATGATATGACACAAAGATGAATTTTGGAATAACCATAGATACATAGATTTTGCAGTAATATGTTCCACCACAGAGTATATCTAAAAATAATACAACAATTGTTTTTGGCCTATTATTCTTATTCTACTTATGTGTCCAAATGGCTTAAGCATCTCAGACAGAGGAAGAGAAAGCGGATGGATAAATACATATCATTAATGTTTACATACATATATATGTGTGTGTGTGTGTGTGTGTGTGTGTATAAATAGACATGCATACACACAAGTGTGTGTGTGTGTATGTGTGTGTGTGTGTGTGTGTGTGTGTGTGTGTGTGTAAAATAGTTGTTGCCTGATCCTTGTTTTATCACCTGGATTCTTTAAAGACTTAATGAAACCTGTAAATATTCCTTTGTCTCCCATCTTTTCCTTATTCAAAATAATTTTATTTGTTATCTCATCATCTTATTGGAAGATCCTTACTGAAAGATCAATGTCTTCTACTTGGTGATCCCAAATATACATTTGTTATTTATATTTTTGCTTCAGTATTCTTTTTTTTTTTTTTACTGAATTAAAAAAAGGTCTCATGATTTTCTAAATACTATACAGACTTGTTTTTAATAATACAAGAACCTGGAGAACTTAGTTTTAGTAACTGCCAGCATGAAGAGGATGAGACACCAAAATTATGCTTTGAATGCAAGGGTTCATTCTCATCTGTAAAATATACAATCTACTCATTTTTACTAAGTAAAGTTATAGAAGTTGCAAATTGTCTCTCAACGTTCAGAAACTTAGAACTTAGAGTTTACTAGGAGCAAAGCCTAAATGTCATAGTTCTGGTTAGCTTCTTTTATTTTTGGAATCCCCATGTCCTGATGATTCTCAAAGTTTTTTTCCTTTGTTGATTCTCATCATCCTAAATGGAAAGGCATGGTAGACAACTGACCTGATTAGGGAAACCTAGTGGAAAGCAGGTGATGATTGGATAAAGAATAATGTGGTGAGAGACTTTCCTAGAGATCCTTTCCAGTAGAGCACATCTGAAATTGGTTTACTTAGAGAGAAAAGCTGAGTCTGGGTATTTTAATAGTCAGGATCTTCCCTTATCATTTACTGTTAGGTTCTTGAAAATGTATGCTTCCAACTTGGCGAACCACTAATTTTTCTATAATTAAGTTTATATGTTACGCTACTGAAATATTCACAAGACACTATACTGGTTTCTTTTAGTAAATGTATTTTCTTTCAAGCTGATTAATCCAAATACCTTCAAACGCTCCATTCTTTGAATGACGATAAACAGTGAGAATGTATCCTTAGACCATGTCTTTATGAGCAAGGAGAATTGGATCCACCCTGAATTTGAAGACTAATCACATGAACCAAAGTAACCTGTTAGCATTTATTCTACTTTCTAGAATACAGTTTTAACTCCAGATAAGAACACCTGTCTCAGATAGAACAAGCACATGAACCGAACCATTGCTAAGTTTAGTATTTTAAGAACACTCTTTTGACTATTATATCTGAGATAAGTACAACTGACATTAGATTAAAGTTGCCATGGGAAAAGTTTTATTTATAATGTCAAGATAAAGCCACAGAGTACCACATAGAATAAACAAGATTAACATTAATTACAGAAATAATTTTATTTGGTTTCTAGCACCAAATACCATTTGAATTTTATCATGCTTTAAAAATAAGCTTACTTTTACCTCATAATAATTACCTGAGTGTGAATGTAAAATGTTAACAACAGGATATGTAAATGGGCTTTAATTCTGCTAAAATAAGCCTGGTGTTTTCTGTTTAACAATAAGTGAACTTAAAGCAAATTTTAAATTTTGTAAAAATCCACATTTATGTCTTATGCATTTATGCCCCTCTGTAAAATAATAATCTATTTATTGCTGGCCAGCAGTGGTGAAAACCTTTAATCCTAGCACTTGAGAGGCAGAGCCAGGCAGATCTCTGTGAGTTCCAGGCCAGCCTGGTCTACAGAGGTAGATGAAGAAGAGGCACCAAAACTACACAAAGAAACCCTATCACAAAAAAAAGAAAAAAAGAAAAAAACTATTTATTTTCTAAACATATAATGAAATGTATATATTAATATAATGTAAATATATTTAATACAATATATTTTAATAGTGTATAATATATAAATATTGTATAGATAGATCCACAAGGTAGAAGAAGAATATCAACAACTATCAGTTGAATTATATAGTTATACATATATACGATATATAATATATAATATACTATATTACTATATGCAATATATTAGTATTATACAATGTAAATCATAATATATCATATGTATGTATAGAGTCACATATATATGAGTACATCATTTAAACTATCATACATAGACATAATTACACTCAGAAAAATAAAATATGCCATCTGGAGTGTCTTTTGTGTATTAACTATCAATATCATTCTATAATTTACAAGATTTACTTTCTAAAATTAGAACATGATGAATTAAATTTCAATATTTGTACTCATTCCCAACTGATTATATTTATTTAGATTATTTTCTCTACACATTCAAAAAGAATAATCAATAACACTTTCAATATTCTGTGTTGTATCATATAAAGTATGGCAAGGGCAAGGCTTATGTTTCTCCTCTGTTAGAAACCTAGATTCTTATTCAATAGATTTCACTAACAAACTTTTCTTTTCCAAGTCAAACTTATTAGTACTTCCCTTCATTTATTACCATTATCATTAATTGTATTTTCTTTTTTTTAAGATTTATTTATTTATCATAATACAGTGTTCTTTCTCCATGTATGCTTGCAGGCCAGAAGAGGACACTAGATTTCATTACAGATGGCTGTGAACCACCTTGTGGTTGCTGGGAATTAAACTCAGGACCTCTGAAAGAGCAGCCAATAATCTTAAACTCTGAGCTATCTCGCCAGCCCCAATTGTATTTTCTTGATGAATACCAAGAAGATTCTTGTATTGATTGGGGCAGAGTTGTTACTGGAAACTCTTTCCTTTTATTTCACAAGGAATAGAATTGCAAAACATCTCAAATTTATTTAAGGTAAACCCTGTTACTTTTAAAATGCATATTTAAATTGAGGTCTTTGATCTACTTGGACTTGAGTTTTGTGCATGGTGACAGATATGGATCTATTTGCAATCTTCTGCATGTTGACACTGAACTTGATAGAAGAGAAAGTAGTAGTCTGGAATGAATTGGCACAGTAGACTACTTCCTAAATTAACACCAGTAGCACAGACACTGAGAGAAACAATCAATCAATGGGACCTCCTGAAACTGAGAATCTTTTGTAGAACAAAGGACATGATCAATAAGACGAAACGACAGTCGACAAAAATGGGAAAAGATCTTCACCAACCCCACATCTGACAGAGAGCTGATATCCAGAATATATAAAGAACTGAAAAAGCTAGACATCAAAATACTGAACAATCCAATTTAAAAATGGGCTATAGAGCTTAACAGAGCTCTATATTCTCAATAGAAGAATCTCAAATGGCTGAAAGACATTTAAGGAATTGCTCAACATCCTTAGTCATCAGGAAAATGCAAATCAAAACAACTCTGAGATACTATCTTACACCTGTCAGAATCGCTAAGATCAAAAACACTGAAGACAGCTTATGTTGGAGAGGATGTGGAGAAAGGGGAACACTCCTCCACTGTTGGTGGGAATGCAAACTTGTACAGCTACTCTGGAAATCAGTATGGCAGTTTCTCAGAAAATTGGGAATAAGTTTTCCTCAAGACCCAGCTATATCACTCTTGGGCATATATACCCAAGGAATGTTCAATCTTACCACAAGGACACATGTTCAACTATGTTCACATCAACATTATTCGTTATAGCAAGAACCTGGAAACAAACTAGATGCCCCTCAACTGAAGAATGGATAAAGAAAATATGGCACATATACACAATGGAGTACTACTCAGCAGTAAAAAACAATGATATGAAATTTGCAGGCAAATGGATGGATCTAGAAAATATCATCTTGAGTGAGATAACCCAGTCTCAGAAGGACAAACATAGTATACACTCACTCATAAGTGAAAAATAAATGTGAGGAAAGGGATGGCCAGACTGTAACCCACAACTCCAGAGAGGCTAGCTAACAGGAAAAGACCCTAGGAGGGACACATGGATAATCCTGTGAAGGAGAAATGTATGAGATCTACATGATTGGACTGGGTGGGGAGGAGGCAGAGGGCGAGGAGTGGGGGATGAGAACATAGGAAAATGGGAGGGTCAAGCTGGAACAGGGGCAGAGTTGGAATGCACGGAGGAAGATACCGTGGGCATCATGGGAATAGGAAGAGGGAGGGTGCTGAGGAGGCTCTCAGGAATCCACAAGGTTGACCGCACCTTGGTCTGCTAGCAGTGGTCCAGAGGGTGCCTAGACCAGTCTACTCTGGTGAACAGGTTAGCAAATAACCTAGCTGTCATCATAGAGCCTTTGTCCAGTAAAGATGGAGGCAGATACTGAGATCCATGGCCAGGCACCAGGCTGAGCTCTGGGAATCCAATTGATGAGAGAGAGGAGAGATACTGAAGGTGAGGACGTGCAGAGATGACTGGCCACACTAGTAGAAGCCCATGAACTGTGGACTGGTGGCTGTAGAGTCCCCATGGGACTGGACTAGACCCTCTGGATATGGAAGACAGTTGTTTGGCTCGAACTGTTTGCGGGGCATCCAGGCAGGGGGATTGGGATTTGTCCTTGGTCTACGCTCAGGCTTCTGGAATCCGGTGCCTGTGGTGTGACACCTTGCAAAGCCTTGGTGCAATGGGAAGGGGCTTGGACCTGCCTAGGCTCAATGTGCTGGGCTCTGCTGACTCCCCATGGGAGTCAACAATTTCAGGGATGTGGGGGTGCAGGGTGGCTTGAGAAACAGGGCTGGGGGTGGGAGGAGGGAGGAGGGGGGGCTATGGATAGCATGTGGAGTGAGTAGAAAATTTCTTAATAAAGAAAAATGAAAAAAATGTGTATTTAATCTTCAAGCATTCTCTAACTGGTTGAAGAATATGAAAGTTTTATAACTTAACACTGTCCTCAGTGTATACCTGCCTAAATCTTTTTTTTTCTGTTACATCACTAATCTTGTTTTTCTAATTAATTTTCAATTCTGGCAATTTAAAATATTTGATTCACTACAAGTAAAGAATTCACAGTAGAATTTCAGTGTATAAATTGGCTGCTCATAGCTATGTTTTTAGCCCTGGGGAGACTGGGTCAGGAGGATTAGCACAGTTCAAATCCAACTCTGTCTACACAGTAAATCCTACCTTAGGAGACCTGCAGGACAAAACTTTCTCTCAAAACAAATGCAACAGAAGAGACTGTTTTGTGTTGTGTTTCCAATTCTTCCCACCCTCTTTTATTAAAAATAGATTCTTTTCTCATATATGCAAATATCCTAATTAGTTTCCCCTCCCACTACTCCTCACAGTTACTCCCCAACTCTCCCTGCTTTGGGATCCACAATCTTTCTGTCATTAGAAATGGTCAGGCTTCTAAGAGATAATAAGAAAACACAATAAAGCGAAATATAATAAGATAAACAAAACACCATGTCAATGTTGGACGAGACAAAACATCAGTAGAAAAAAAGTCCAAGAAAGGACACTACAATCAGAGACCCATAGTGAACTGAAAGCCATCATATCTACATAGAAGACCTGGTGCAGATCCATGTAGGCCTTTGCTGCTGACTCAGTCTCTGTGAGTTCATATGAGCCTTGCTCATTTGGTTCAGAGGGACTTGTTCTCCTAGTTTCCTCCACCCCATCCCCAGCCTCTCACAATCTTTATTTCTCCTCTTCAGTGGGGTTTCCTAATCTCTCAAGGAACAGAATAGTGGAGACATCCCATTTAGAGCTGTGTGATTCAAGGTCTATCTCTCTCAGTCCTCAGTGTCTGGCAGTAGGTCTCTGAATCTGTTCCCATCTGCTGCAGGAGGAAGCTTCTCTGATGATAGCTGAATAAGGCACTGATGTATAAGTATAGCAGAATATTGTTAGAAGTCATTTTATTACTACCTATTTTTTTAAAGCATTGGGGCATTTGAGTCTATCTCTTATATAATATATTTTTACAAACCAAAATTTTGGGTTTATACCCAGTATTTTCTAGATGCAAATTACTTTAAAATGTGTGTGTGGGGGATCTGAATCTAACTCTGAACATTAGTACATTACTGTAACAGTAAATATTTTATTTACATATTTATATAGATATAATCAAATCTAAATTAAATTCTTTTAAGAATTTAATTAAATTGTCAAACTTTTTTGTCATAATTACAGGATTCATTAAAATAGTTTTTCAATATATACTTATAACTTTTCATGGAAGATTTATAAGTCTGTTTCAGAGATGGGTATGTGGCCTTTCATAAAAATGTTTCCCATGCATGCAAAGGACTCTGTGTTCAAAGTTCACACCAAGAATATAACAACAACAATAATAGCAGCAGTAGCTGCAATAATGATCGATAAACCTGCTTTATCTTTTAACAAATAATATTTCTTAAGAGTGTTGCCAACAATTTTATGCATTTCTGTGATGAACGGTTGGTTCAATAGAGTTCGCTAACCTTCCTTCACTAACTCCAAAAGCCACGTCCACATGATTGCTTCGACAGGACTGTGTGAACAGAGCTGAACACGAGCGACATCAATAGACATGGCAAAGTGGACATAAAAAGGCCTCAACCCTACACGAAGAACGACAGACAAGTGGAGCAAGTGGGAGGAACGGTCCTCCCCAGGGCGAAGCACTCCAGTTGGTTCCGCCTAACCAAATGGTCAGCTCTAAAAACATACATACAAGTGACACTACTCAGACTAGGCAGGTTATATTTAGGAATACATCTGTATACATATGTACATGTATGCATGCAATGCCGGCTTAAAAAAGAAGGCATGAATTTGAAAGAAAGCAATGAGGAGTATATTGGAGTTTTGTAGGGAGAGAAGGAAAGAAAGGAGTGTTGTAATTATATCATAATCTCAAAAAACTTAAAAATGTAAAAATCAAAACCAAAAAGGAAATGTATGCTTGTCCCATAAGAGTGTAAATAATCATAGACTTCTTACATCCTTGGGATTTCATATCTTTTCAACTATTTTTGTTTCAAAGTCAAATATTTTGTGTACCACTATCATTTCTGATCAATACTGTTTTCATTATTCTCAATTAATTAATAATTTCCTTACAGAATTGGGCATTGCAAGAACAGTGATCATGATATGTTATTGTTTTTTCTTAACTATGAATTTTATTTAAGGCAGAACCAGAACCAGTCTCTGTACAGCATTCACAATTTTATGTACTCACCTTTGCCAATATCTGCCACTATAAAATAGAAAAGTGGTCTGTATTTCTTTAGTGCACCTACCTAAAGTTGTTACCTTGGAAGATGGGTAAATACAATGTGAACGTTATTTTCACACTATTTCAAATACATATTTCAAGTTAGCAGTCCTGACAGGTTTCTAAATACATAACATTTTAATTCACTCAGATTGCAGCTATGGAATATGTGAGACAGACTGCCAAAATTTCCCCTTCACAATCTGCTCTCACTTTTATTTCCAGATGTCTAACTGCATCCCACACCGATCCCATATTCCAACAGCAATGGATCAGGTGACAGTCTTCAAGTAGCTGCTCAGTCTTGTCTTTCTTCTTTCTTCTGAAATTTCTTTCAATCTTGGGAAAAACTTTTATTATAGGCTACTTGATTGCAAGGCTTACATATGGACATAGTAGTTCTCTGGGATTTAGAAAATATATATATATACACAACAGTCTAAAATGGTGGATACTTATGATTGATTACCAAATTGTGTGTATTAGATCATAAAATCTACTCTATTATATTGACCTTCAAAATAATTTGATATCACTTGTTAAACATATTTTTCAAAGAAGAATATTCTCACTCTGATAGGAATTATTTTACAATCTAGGCATACAAGTAAGAAAGATTGTTACAAATTTAGAAAAGTAAATTTACAGGTGAGGCCAGGTATAAAAAGTCTTAGGACACATGCACAGAGAAGATGAAATTCTTCCAAGTCTTTAAATGGGCCACAATTTCTTAAAACAAGTTCCCTCTACTTGCCTAAGGACTTGTTTTTTTTCCAGTGCTCTTTCCAGAAATAAAACACTTACGTTTGGCACAGTGCATATAATGTTATCTCTTCTAAGGAAGACTTTCTAGATCATTTTTCTTAGCAGGATTAAGCCTCATGCTCTCTGTACTTTCTTAAACTTCTATTTTTATAGCTTCTACCTGGTTCTCTGGCAACAAATATTGGTCCTTCTCATTATAACTTAAAAGTTCATGAAGGGGCCTGGGTAGATGGCTCAGCAGTCACGAGCAGTAAATGCTCTTTCAGAGACTTGGGCTCACTTCCTAGCACCAATGTAGAAGCTCATAACCAACTGTAATCTAGTTCCTTGGGATCTGCATTCCTTCCTGGCCTACATGGCCACTTTATACATGTGGCCTACTTGTATACATGTAAGCAAATACACATGAACATAAATTTCACAGAAAACTTAAGTACATCGCTAAATATTAACAATTTGTTCAGTGGAGGCAGAACAATAAGGCCAAGCTTCACTATGTACCAAATTATACCAGAATGTGAGTGATATATGGAAAATTTTGAAGTTAGCTTATTGTTTTTAATATGGTTATTTGTTTTAATGTGTTCTAACTCCTGTTTTCCCAAAACAAAAAACATTGTAGTGATTGAATGATATGTATTCATCTGATGAGTGAGCTTTTTTTCTCAAAGTTTTGTACCAGATATGTCCATTCTCCACTTTAACCATGTAGGCATTACTTTGATGAGTAACTTCAACAGGAAGAAAAAAATCAGAAAACAATAAAAAATACTTGAACTGTTACTTCCCATGTTCAAATTATCAACAAAATAAGAATAGAAAAATCACTGCATATCAAGTTAATGGTTGTGAAACATGAAATTTGGCAAAGTTACATACCACTGAAGAACCTTACCAAGACAAAAATCATTTGCAAGGTCACAGAAAATAATAATAATTATAGAATATAAGAGCAGTTGTAGATACTGGGAAGAGAATATCATCCTTAAAGTCTGTAATAAATCAACTTTTCCCCATCAATTAGTATATAGAACATATAGTGCATGTAACTATTATGAGTTATCTGGAAGTCTGTGTAATACACACAAAAAGACACAAAGTGATCCTGTTTGAGTAGTTAAAACTGTCAATACACTATACATTTATTTCCTGGAGTGATAATACCAACATGTACTCTGAAACATTCTACTCTTATACTAGCTTTTCACATGGGTAATTATCATTTTAATAATGAAGAATGCACAAGCAGATGGATCTCTTGCATTTGAGGCCAACCTGATCTACAAAGAGAATTCCAGGATAGACAGACCTGTTACACAGAGAAACCCAAAGAAAGAGAAGAAGAAGAAGAAGAAGAAGAAGAAGAAGAAGAAGAAGAAGAAGAAGAAGAAGAAGAAGAAGAAGAAGAAGAACAACAACAACAACAACAACAACAACAACAACAAGAAAAACAAGAACAAGAACAACAACAAGAAGAACAAGAACAAGAAAAAGAACAAAAACAAGAAGAACAAGAACAACAACAAGAAGAAGAAGAACAAGAACAACAAGAAGAACAAGAACAAGAAGATAAAGAACAAGAAGAACAAGAACAAGAATAAGAACAGGAACAAGAATAAGAAGTAGAACAACAAGAACAAGAAGAAAGAGAAAGAACAGAAAAAAATGAAAAATGCATGTGGCACAAATTAGAGATGAAAAGATTGATTTTTGGATGAATGGGAACACAAAAAAAAAAGATTGTAAATGAAACTAACAGTAAATTAAATTTTGCATCTCCAGGTGAATGCATGCATAAATATACATGGCTCATTGCACAGAATATTGTAGTGAAATCAATATTATCCTCCTTAAGTTCAGTGGAATGATTAAAGAATAGACTACGTTATTAAAAATTAATAAGATGTTATCATATGTCCAGATTTTAATTTCTGTACATATATGTGTGTAATAAATTTGTTTTTAAAAGTATCAAACTATACATAAGTCCATATTTATAATATATTAACTATATATTCATTAATTTAAATTTTTAATAGTTAAACTAAGCATGAATATAAGTGGTATTGAAACATTGTAAAATATTACATTTTAGGATACTAAATATCTATTTATTTAGAACTGTCAAGCTAAACAATTGTATTTTAATTGTTTAAGGGTAAAACCACAAAAATAAGTTTTATGTCTATTAAGAAGAGAATTAACTTGCCAGAAATATTATATATACATGTACATGAATTTACATAATATGTAAGATTAATAATGAATCAATAGTATATGTCATAAGAAAACAATTGTTTTAGTTATGAGATAGAACCAAGGTTACAATAGTTGTGTTTGCCTAAGTAGTGAATAGGAATACTAATATAATTAATGACAAAAGCATCCCTTGTACTCTTTCAGGGACTAAATAATGAAATTCAATAAATCATATAACACTTTATGAGAATCCATTGACAGTAGCAAACATCCGATTCTTTTTAGAAGAAAAACATCCACATGCCATATGTGCTTGAATCACTTAAAGGGCTCTGTCATACTCAAAAGCATCAGATGTTCATAACTGAAGACAGCAATATTCAACTTAGTGATAATAATAGAGAAATGAATTTATGTGTGAGATAGTCATAGATCATAATCACATAAAGATACTAAATGGTGTACTAATGCATTACCCAAATACAAATCATTGTTTTCTATAAAAGCAAGACAGAAGGGGTCTGGGAAGCTATGTAAAAAGAGGGACCCTAAGAGGGATGACCCTATGGAGAGCCCCAGGAAGGGAAAATAGTTAACATCTTCTGTGTAAACTGGGAGGGTGTAAAATTGGAGTGATTGGGGATTGGAACAGGAGGGACTAGGAGTTCACGCATTTGGAAATTTTCATACAGTATGGTGGTATTTTGGAACCAATACATCCAATTTACTTCTGTGTCCCATTAGCCAATGTATGCTCAGTTGTAACATATGTGACCAAATGGACTTTATCACTCCAAAACCCAGCCTGTGATTGAGACTAAAGAAGCCAGTGAAAACCTGGAAAATTTTAAGAAGTTGCTTACTAACAAGTCAGGGGTGAAAATGCATAATCCGTTAGTCCAGAAAATACACCTTCTTCTTCTAGCAGATCCACTGTAACCATGGATAATTCCTGACAGAGCTCTGGGAATTTTGAAATGATTTCCTCTGCTTGCTGAACAAACACATGTCACCTAGGAGTCATGGAAATCTGTGTTTGAGTAATTGCTTTGGAGTTTCCATGGACTGAGTGTGGATGACAGCTGAGTTACTTCAGCACCTGTTAAAGAACGGCATCTACTTGGAACTAAAAGAGATGTTAATTAAACAAAACTGGTGGTGCACCTGGATGAAGAAGTAGAGAGAGGAATCATGCCAATTCGACCAGTATGCATCTTCAAGAAAGTTATCTCCTAGAACTTGCCACCAATGTGACAGAGTCATAAATAAAAAAAGACAATGCTTCAAAAAGTTGTTTCCACCTACCATCTTCCAATGCATCACATCAACCTCTGGAGACGACAGACTTGGGAACCCTCACTATTGATATTCAAAAGTGTTCTTTTTTATTTTCAGTAATTGAAGAACTGGAATGTCTAGTGTGTGTGTGTGTGTGTGTGTGTGTGTGTGTGTGTGTGTGTGTGTGTGATTGAACTCTTCCTATGAGTAGTATAGAAGAATGTTGAACAACCATTATTATGTTTAAAGCTTTTAACAACTACATTTACTCACTGATGGCATTTTGATGAATAAAATGCTTATTTTATTTTCCTTTATATAAATCTTAAGACAAAGGATGAGCCATGGCTAAAGTTGTTTTATTAAATGCTAATTTTAGTGTAAGATATTTATTTAGTATAAATTGTTGAAATTTCACTGCTTACAAAATGTTCAAAAATGTTCAAACAAGAGCTTAATACACCGTTATGTAAATACATCACACACACACACACACACACAAATATATGCAAAATTTATTAAAAATTGAGATCCGAAGGGATAGATTTTTCATGGTCTGTTCCTCTGTGTTATGAGTACCAACCATATAGACTATTCTATAAACATTTGCTTAAATGATATTAGCCATATTATGAATGAGTTTTAGACTCTGAATTAAAATAACACAATAAAAATATCCATAACTTTTATCACCATTGTAATTATTTATGAAAAGCAACAAATGCCATATAGCAAGAGAAATTGGGAAAGTGTCATTATTTTAACTCTCCTAAGAAGAAAAATCACAAATAATATTTTTGGTATAGATAAAGCACAATCTGAATACATAATCCAGGCTGGCTTTGAACTCTTGATCAATTTGATTCTGTGTCCTAAAGCATAAGGTTGAAGTGTACACCATCATTCCCAGACGAAAAATCCATTTTAATAATTATATGTTAAAATGTTTATAACATTCCCCTTACAGAAGCTTCTTAGTTTCAGGATTTCCCATTTATTAATTGTTGCTCTCAGTGTCTGTGCTACTGGTGTTATATTTACGAAGTGGTCTCCCATGCTAATGTGTCCAAGGCTAATTTCCATTTTCTCTTCTATGAGATGCAGTGTAACTGGATTTATGTTGAGGTCGTTGATCCATTTGGACTTGAGTTTTGTGCATGGCCATAGATATGGATCTATTTGCATTCTTCTACATGTAGATATCCAGTTATGCCAGCATCATTAGTTGAAGATGCTTTCTTTTTTTCCATTGTAAAATTTTGGCTTCTTTCTCAAAAAGCAAATGTTTGTAGGTGTATGTCAAGGTCTTTGATTTTATTCCATTGATCAATGTGTCTGTTTTTATGCCACTGCCAAGCTGTTTTTATTATGATAGTTCTATAGTAGAGCTTGAAGTTAGAGTTGGTGATACCTACATAAGTTCTTTTATTGCATAAGATTTGTTTGGGCTATGCTGATTTTATTGTTTTTGGTATGAAGTTGAGTATTATTCTTTCAAGGTCTGTGAAGAATTTGCATTGTGATTTTGATGGGGATTGCATTGAATCTGTAAAGTGCTTTTGTTAAGACTGCCATTTTTATTATGTTGATCCTATCTATCTAAGAACATGGGAGATCTTTCCATTTTCTGATATCTCCTTTAATTTCTTTCTTCAAAGACTTAAAGTTTTTATCATATAGGCCTTTCACTTGTTTGGTTAGAGTTACTCCAAGATATTTTATGTTATTTGTAGCTATTGTAAAGGGTGATGTTTCTCTAATTTCTTTCTCAGCCCATTTATCATTTGTATATAGGAGGGATACTGCTTTTTTTTTTTTTTAATTAATCTTGTATCCTGACACATTACTGAAGGTGTTTATCAGCTGTAGGAGTTTCTTGGTAGAATTTTCGGGGTAACTTATATATACTATCATATCATCTGCAAATACAGAAGTTTGACTTCTTTTCCAATTTGTATCCCCTTGATCTTTTTGTGGTCTTATTGCTGTAGCTAGAACTTCCTGTACTATATTGAATAGATATGGAGAGAGTGGACAGTCTTGTCATGTTCCTGATTTTAGTGGAATTGCTTTGATTATTTGATTATTATGTTGATCCTATCTATCTAAGAACATGGGAGATCTTTCCATTTTCTGATATCTCCTTTAATTTCTTTCTTCAAAGACTTAAAGTTTTTATCATATAGGCCTTTCACTTGTTTGGTAAATATCAATAATCAAATAATCAAATTATCAAATATCAAATAATCCAATTAAAAGATGGTCTATAGTGTTAAACAGAGAATTCTCAGTAGAAGAATTCCAAATGGCTGAAAGACATTTAAGGGAATGTTCAACATCCTTAGCCATCAGGGAAATGCAAATCAAAATGACTCTGAGATACCATCTTATGCCTCTCAGAATGGCTAAGATAAAAAGCACAGATGACAACTTATGTTGGAGAGGATGTGGAAAAAGGAGAACACTCCCCCACTTGTGGCAGTGCAAACTGGTACAGCCACTCTGGAAATCAGTATGGCAGTATCTCAGAAAATTGGGAATCAACCTACCTCAAGACCCAGCAATACCACTCCTGGGCATATACTCAAAAGATGTTCAACCACACCGCAAGGACATTTGCCCAACTATATTCATAGCAGTATCATTCAAAATATCCAGAACCTGGAAACAACCTAGATGCCCTTCAACCGAAGAATGGATAAAGAAAATGTGTTACACTTACACAATGGAGTACTACTCAGTAGTAAAATCATTGTCATCATACAATTTGTAGGCAAATGGATGGAACTAGGGAAAAAAGCTCATACTGAGTGAGGTAACCCAAACCCAGAAAGACAAAAATGCTATGTACTCACTCATAAGTGAATATTAGAGGCAAAGCAAAGGACAAACAGGCTACAATCCACAACCCCAGAGAAACTAGGTAAAGAGAAGGATACTAAAAGTGACACACATGGATCGGGCCAAGAAGGGGAAAGGTTAAGATCTCCTGTGTAAACTGGGAGGGGGAAATTAAGGGGAGGGATGGAAGGGCATAGAAAATAGGAACATGTGGGAATATGGGGGAGAGACAGGGAGGGAGAGCAATGAAAGTGATATCTTGACAGAGTGTACCATTAAGGTAATGAGGAGAGATTTGCAGCTAGGGAAAACCCCAAAACTACAAGATTATTTCCAGCTAAGACTCATAGCAATGGTGGAGAAGTGCTTAAACTAGCCTTCCCCTGCACTCAGATTGGTGTCTACTCTAATTGTCATTATAGAACCTATATTCTGTGACTGATAGAAGCAGATGCAAAGACCCACAGCAAAGTTCTTGGCTAAGATCCTGGAGTTCACTTGAAGAGAGCAAGGAAGGACTATAAGAGCAAAGGTGGTCAGAATCATGATTGAATAAATCACAGAAATAGCTGATCCAAGCTAGAGGGAGCTCCTGGACTCTTGACTGGCAGCTGGGGGGCATGCATAGGACCAAACTAGGCCCTCTCAATGTGGGTGAAAATTGAGTGGCTTCATATGTTTGTGGGTCCTCTGGCAATGGGACCAGAACTTATCCCGGGTACATGAACAGCTTTTCAGAGCCCATTCCCTATGGTGTGATGCCTTACTCAGCCTTGATGCAGATGGGAGGGGCTAGGTCTCTTGATGCAGATGGGAGGGGCTAGGTCTGGCTCTAACTTGTTATGCCAGCCTATGTTGACTACCCAAGGGAGACCTTACCCTCTATGAGGAAGGGATGGGAGTGGAATGGGGGTAGGTGGGGAGGAGCAGGAGAAGAGGAGGGAAGGGTAACAGAGATGGGTATATAAAAGGAAAGAAAAAAAAGTAAATAAAAATTATAAAAAATTATGAAAAGCAATGTAAAAATTCTTCAATGCCGTGGACCAAAATTAATAATTATTGAATGAAATTAAAGAGAAATGAGTAGTGATTGATTAAAGATTAACTACTTTTTTCCCACCAAAGGAAGATTTTCATACCTTGTAGACACTCTTTTACATTGATAGAGGATAAGTTTCTGTTTTGTGTGCCTAATGCCTATTTGACTGTTGTTTCCATGGCTGGAGATAAGCCACTAACACAGCAACTACCAATAAGTAAACTGAATACTCAGACTTCACAATTAGTCCTTGCTACATAATGAAGACTGTCAAATATTTAGGAGTTGTAAAAACAAATGAACTGATTCAGGGAAAATGAGTAGATGAATGAATAAATGACAAACTGTAGAAGACACAGAACATGAGAGTGGTTCAGCAATCCAGAATATTGGCACAGAAATCACGGTAAGTTTACACTCATGGTCAAAATTATGTGTGTCAGAAAGTACAGAAACTGAATAGCACAGGAAGTTTGAGCCTTCCAAATGTTAAATATTCACATTGAATTTTACAGAAAAAATGTACAGCAGTCCTCCATAATTGTAAAGATGTACAGCAAAAAGTAAAATAAAGGGAATTAAGTGGATTACTACATATTTATTTCTGACTTTTACCAGAGTATCTATGATGCTAAGAGATGAAAGTTCAACTGATTTTTAAAATCATTTATTCAGACATTTATAATGTTCCCTTCTAAGAATTTTTAAATTGGCAAAATATGTATGTCATAGGAAATCTCAATGATTTAGAATAAAATTTGACATGAAGTATTAGTGATTATTAGAGCAATTTAATAATTCTCATATATTTTAACCATAGGATCTCACTACATAGACCATGCTGACCTGGGACTCATTGGGGTGAAGCCAGCGTACTGCCTCTGCTTTCCAAATACCATTTCTGATGTGAACTATGATATCTAGCTATAAATTCTTAGCTAATTTTAATTTATCTTGAGACTATACCTTCAGTGATAGTATGTTCTTTTTTTTAATGCATACAATTGTTTTTTTTTCTTTTATAGGGCTTGCTGGTAACAGTATGGCCTGATGCCTTACATGGTTTAAAATAAGTGTGAGTATTTTCTTTTTTATGATCAAAAATCACTACTATTTTGTTATCAATAATGGAGAAACTTCAATCTGTCTTTTTTTTTTATCTTCTTACAGCATGGAGACTCAGATAAATTGACTACAAGTACAAAGGAATGAGTAATGTACAGTGGGAATAATCCTTTGTAAGATGAATGAAAGCTGACAACCTCAATTACAATTTGAACTGTCTCTTTGTGTATGAATGTGATTTAATGGAAATCTGATATTCAATAAACCTGACTTTCCTTATGATTTATAATAGCTAGCCTTAGGTTACCCAGATGCATTTCACAACATAAAGCTTCACAAGGCCTCTCCTAGTGATATGAAAATCTTCAGTCAACCACAAACCAGGGCCTTTTTTCCTGATTAGAAAATATGAAGCATATGAATGGCACTTCTGAACTGACCTTTAACTACATAATCTGACCCCTTCCCCAATGTTTATTTCTTAAAGAAACATACAAAAAAAAAAAAAAAACCTCACTTTTGAGGTCACATATACTAAGTAATTCTTCAACATCCTAATCTATTTTATATCTGTTTAATTAATTGGAAAAGGAAATTTTCCCATGGGAAATGTTCCTGTATCCTGATATGTATATATATTATATAATAAGGAATTGGTTGTGCAGTAAAAATGGAGTGTGAGTAACTACTTTCTCGGTGGAACTTAACCATCAATGTCAGGCCTCATTTTGATGAAGTAGAAGGCAGGGCCATCAGAGCAGCAGTGGGTTGCATACAGTTATGCAGTCCTACAGTACTGGCCTTACTTATTTCTACTTCCCTCCAGGAATCAGAGCAGAGATGTTGTAGCTGAAGCGGACAGAAGTCTAAACTACATTAAATATACAAGCCTAGGCTTCCAAATGGATTTCTAGGCTTGAACCAACTTTAATACTTAAGAGAGCAAGTCTTTCTTGAGAGAGTAATTTGCTAAACATCCAAAACTCTATGTTTTAAATTGTTTCCCAGCCTTTTATCAAAACACCTGACACTTTGTATAAGAATAACTCCATATTTGAAAAGTTGAATGAGAGAGAACATTTCCCATTTAGGATTGGACAATGACCCTGAGCAGACACTAATTCCAGATGGAGCACAATGTCATTTCTTCCTACTATATACCATCATTACAAACTAAATTATGTGAAAATCTGATCACACAAATCAGTTACCTGAGCCCACCAGGGAGAAGGACAATACTGCATCTGCAAGCCGTCTTCTGAAATCCACATGCTTGTCATGACATGCATTCACACACATACACACACACACACACACACACACACACACACACACACACATCAAATCTAAGCTTTTAATGTTATTTTAAGATTTTTTTAAAAAATTATGATACTATAATAGAGCATTATAACAAGCAGGCTGATAAAACTAGATTAAGTCCATCTCATAGTAATTACAGTAGCCCCTGAACCCATTCTTAGACTCTTTCTTCATGTATTAAAGTTTGAGTTGGGACAAACATACTCACTTTGGGATAAGCATACTTCACTTTGATTTCACATGAATGGTGAACTATCGTAGGAAAGGCTATATTTGGACAGCTTCAATGAAGAAAAATGAATCATCTATAAAACTGTATATTACAGTATCCATTATGTGATACTATCTTACTCATAATTAAGTTTCACGATTAACCAAAAGATAAATGAGAGTCATTGTATATGCAAGTATGTCAGCTAATAGTATAGGAAAACCTTATTCTTTACATTATTCCTTACTATTCTATATGAATATTGTATTATTTTTAATTGTGTGTAGATGGGTGTTTCTGTGTGTCATTATGTGCATGTGTGTGCTGGTGCTTCTGGAAACCTGGAAGCCAGAGGCCTCAGATGCTTTGGACCAGAGTAGCAGGCAATTGTGAGCCTCTTTGACATGGATTGTAAAATTGAACTCAGGTCCTCTCTGAGAGCAGTAAGCAATGTTAACCACGGAGCAATCCATGACTACAATCTGATCTTTGCTTCTTATCTCCAGTTCTTTAGGTTCTTCTGGCTCGGAGGTATTGTATATTAAATAGAGATTGTTAGCAATGCAACCACCATCATATACAAAGGTGGTACCAATGAAGTGTAAGTTAAGGGCTCTTGGTATTTTGGGGAATCTTGTGCTCCCAAGTCAGCAGAAAACCTAAGGGGTTTTAGTACATGTTAGGATGAATTATTGTTTTGTTTTCTAATGGAGAAAAATGATACTGATTTTCTATAACGTGTCTCTGACAAAATACAAGCATATTTACTGCATTTGATTGTTTTGGATTCAATGATTTCTTCTCAATCTTAACTGAATTATCAGTAATTCATATTAGCACCTTTGCTACTAGATAATTAATGAACTATTTGTGTGATTGTGTTCTAAGGATATCACTTCACAAATAGGTCTACAATTTAATTGTGAGTCTCATTAAAATAGATTGAAATTAAGATATATCACATGAAGCAGATTAGAAGGAACTGGACATAATTATGTTAAATGAAAGAAACCAGACTCCAGCTATCATAAGCCCAAATTACACAAAAAGGAAAAGAAGTAATTCTACCTGTTTGTCAAACTTCTCAAGTTAGGACATTCTTGTTCTTCCTTCCTCAAGGTCTCAGATTAGAAATATATGGTAAAGTTTCCCAGATTTGCACAGGCTGCCTATTGTAGATCTGGCAATCTTCATATTCAAACTACATTTTCCCATCCCTTAGAATATAGATCCATCACCCTTACTGGCTATATTATGTTTATTTCATGTCTATGAATAGCTATGAATAATATATATGCACAGGGTCAGTTTTTACAATTGACTTTTCTCAAGTAAATTGTTCCTAGGAAAATGTAATACATACAAAGTGTCTTATGTTCAAATGTTAAATGAAAAATTAGTTACAATTTAAATTTTACATTCAAAGATTTACTTAATTAAATATTTAGAGAAGAGTAAAGCAATGTTTTGACATGGAGGGATCTGAAGAATTATATTCTGGGAGTTAGAGAGATGAGACAAGGACAGGAAGCAGGCTGCTGTTTCATAGGAACCAGGTTCACCTCGGCATCCATGTGATCTCTCAAAACCATCTGTAACTCCAGTTCCAGGGAATCAGTGCCCTCTTCTTTCCTCTATGGGTACCAGACAAACAAGTAGTCACAAACATATATGAAAGTAAAATACCCACATACACCTCTTATTTTGTTGTCTGTTTGCTTTTAAATTTAAGAAACAGTCTTACTCTATCTCTAAATAAGAAAAAAAATCTACAATGTTGATTGAGACAAATATTGCTGTCGTTCTATGGCATAGGTTTAGTTATTATTAAATTAAATACCATGACCAGGACAAAACTATTCTCCTGTCACTTGATGACAGAATAAGCAGGCAATAAGGATCAAGAGAAGACAAAAATTGATGTGGATACTATATTATAAAAGAAAAGTAAATGTGCACAGTGAGCTTATACAATAACCTCACTGAATACTCATAACTACAAGAAGCTACACAACCAAATAAACACACAAGCAATCTAATGCTTAGTTTTAGGTAGATATTGGTGTCTCCCTACCTCCCACTTCAACCCAACATAAGAGCTATATGGAAAGAAATGTGAGGGAAAAGTAACCTTCCCTGCCCGTTCTCCCCATTTGCTTCTGTTGGAACCATCCCAATCACTTCTAGTTCAGTGGTTAATTCTTTATTCCATTAACTTTAATAGGCTTTATACCAATGGTAAGTAATGCCATCATTTTACACTGACTGAGTTGATGAGAAATACCTCCACTCAATTAGTTTTTCAATACTGAAATATTTTGGAACAAAGAAGAGATAGGCAATCTGAATAATCTTAAACTGAAAATTAGATCAAAGTTTCTCTGATTTTATACTTCTCAATGTTTAAAAACTTTGGCACTTTTTCCTTGGGAAAAAATGGGGAAAATGTACTCATTGATTTGCTGGAGGACAAAAGGATATATGTAGCAGCAATTATAAGTAAAATATCTAAAAACTATGGATATAATTTTATAATAATATTTTATTGACACATATTCATTGTATAAATTAATGGATTTCATTAGGACATACGTGCACACACACATACACACACAAACAGACACACAACATGAATCATATTTTTCTGTCCATTGTTTTCAGCTATTACATCTTCATTTTTTTTTGAAAATCATTATATTTTTATTTTAAAATTTTTAAAATTTTGATGTTCTTTTTTTTTGTTTTTACAGTTCTTCCTTTTAAAAAAGATATAGTTAGTTAACTAAAACAAGTTTGGCCTGTGAATCACTATGTAGCCGAAAGTGGTCTTTCTGCCTTCACAACCTGAGTCGAGAGATAATAATCTTAAACAAAATAGAGAGCAGATTATTAAAGTGCATTATTTTATAATATTTGTGCCTGAACTTTCAATATTTAATACAGTCAAACAATGATTACATTGGAAGTAATTAGAAAACATGAAACATTTTATATTCAAATTAGTAAAAACTAGGTTTATATTTATAAATAACAGCAGGATTATACACTATCAAAGATTAAGATGAATCCGATGCATTTTACTAAAACAAACAAGCTTTATACTAAATGTTTTCTTTTACATCTACATATTAGTTAAAATCACTTTTAAATATCCTTATGTACTGTGTAGTCTAGATAAAAGTGTGCATGGATATCATCACTCACATGCATGTACATTCTGATGCACATTGAATAAATCCTTTTAATAAACAATGAAATTCATTCTCAAGAAAATCTAACTACCTACTACTGTTTTAATCTTATTCTTTTATGTTCACTCTCCTGTATAGAAGATTAGAGTTCAGAATGCCAGAATAGATTTTATGTAAGTAAAATAAACATTTTCCTTCTATTTTCAATGATATTTTCACAGTTTTCTCTAATATAGGTAACAGTTTATAATGAAGTGTAATACATTAATGTTTTATGTTGATTTCTCAGAAAGTGTGAAGGAAATTTTTTATCCTTGTAGTTTGCTTCACTGTTTAGAGTGAAAATGATATCAAATGTAAAACAGTCCAAGAGATATAGGATGCCTCCACATCAAAAATCATAAAATAATATGAGTGAATAGAGAAGAAATCACAAATGACAGAAAAATAAAAAAGAAACATCAAAAATAAAAACAATAATATCTCAAGGTTAACTATATTTTTCTAAAGGAGGAACAGGTTAATCATACATATTAAGTTAGAGACATGTCTGTAATAAGACATGTACCCACAGAGTTCCTCACTTATTAATTTAACAAAAAGAGTTAGACCACCTTGTGATTTTCAATCCTGGAAGCTCTGAAAATCAGGTAAGTTTTTTTTTAAGCTATGTGTCTTCATTAAATAAAAGAGAACTATTGGGAGAAAAACCTCAGCCCCTTTTGAAACGGTTAATGATAAATATATCTAAAGATATTTTACATGTTTATGTATTTTCTTGATCATATCTCTGTAGCAAAAATAAATGCTGAGGTGTCTATAGTGCACATTGTTGCTCAGAAGATAACCACTTATTGGAAATATTGATACATAAAATGTGTTTCAAAATTTAAAAAAATAAATTCACTTCCTAAAAAAATTCTATGGAGCTTTAAATGTTATAAATGTTGCTTTTGATATTATTTCAAAACGATTTAGGAAAATGAAGGTCAAGTGCAATAGCATATTAGAGGGGTATTTCATATTCTCTCTGTTGTAGCTACCCTGAACACTGCAGAGTAAATCCTCCAGAATTACACTGTTATGTCCAATCCTATGGAATTTAAAATATAACAAAATTGTAACTGAAAATAAAGAATTTCCTGAACTTATGTATTTTTTTCTGTGATGATGCCAGGGTTCTCAAGAAGAAACTCTACACTGCAGTAAGGAGATGTGTAACCGTACAGCAGATGCCTGATCAAATGGCTACACAAAATCGCTCCCAAGCAGTTTTTAATGGATTCTTGTCACGTTGGGCGCCAGATGTCTCTACAGATAAGATATAGATGTAACCAATCGTCTTATTAAAATAAGAAACACAGAGCCAATGTAAAAGAGAAAGCCGAGAGGTCAGAGCTCAGAGATAAAATCTTACCTCCTGCAGTGCTCCTAACTTCCCTGAGAGAGAGCTACTTCCTGTTTTTCTGTGTTTAAATAGTCTTTCTGTTCTGCCTTCTCATTGGTTCTAAACCCAACCACATGACTGCCTCATCACTGCCTGTAAGTACCGCCCTCCAGGTCTTAAAGGCATATGTCTCCAATACTGGCTGTATCCCTGAACACACAGAAATCTACCTAGCTCTTCTAACCATCACGCTCTTGCTATGGCTCTAATAGCTCTGACCCCAGGGCAACTTTATTAACATAAAATTAAAATTACATTTCAGTACAAATAAAATATCACCATAGAGATGCTAACACACACACACACACACACACACACACACACACACACACACCAGAAAGGTTTAAAAATGTGGTATATTTACACAAAGAAGTGTAACTCATCTGTCAACAAAATATGATATCATGAAATTTGCAGGCAAATGTGTAGAACTAGAAAAAAATCAATCTGATGAGGCAACCCAGACCCAGAAAGACAAATCTGGTATGTATTCACTTGTATGAGGATAGTTTCCGTTAAGAAAATAGGCCAGGTGGTGGTGGTGCATGCCTTCAATCCCAGCACTCGGGAGGCAGAGGCAGGCAGATCTTTGTGAGTTCGAGGCCAGCCTGGTCTACAGAGAGAGATCCAGGAAAGGCACAAAACTACACAGAGAAACCCTGTCTCAAAAAAAAAAAAAATGATAACGAAACCTCCATCTGTAGACCCACAGAAGTTTGGTAAAGAGGTTTGGTCTAGAGTGAATTCAGAGATCTCTATGGGAAGACAAAATAGAATAATTTTATGTCTGAACCGTTAGTGGGTGGGGACAGAAGTGGGAGGGATCAGCTGGAGGAAGGTCTGAGACAGAAGGAGAGAGTATATAGAGACATGGCTGGAATCAGAGGGTATTTGGGGTGATGTGTGGAAACCTAGTGCAGTGTAAGCTTTCTGAAATCTGAGATTGAGCTTAGTGAAAATGGGAAGAGATGCAGAGACCTACAGTCAGACATTATGTGGAGACAGAGTTTAAGGTATCCATCAAATCCATCCTTCCAGAGCTAAGAAAATCCAGTGGAAGAGGAAGCGTACTGGGGTCTGTCTCTACATCCACTCTCACCTGCTTCTGGAGGAAGTCTATCTAATGATGACTGAACAAGGCACTGATCTATGAGCACAGCAAAATATTCTTAGGAATCACTTTATTGATTTTCCTTTTTCCAGTCATGCTTGTTTCTTTCCTAGGTCTCTGAATCCTGGCATCCAGGCAGTATAGGTCATGTAGTCCCTCTTGCATGGGCCTTAAATTAAACCAAACATTAGTTCGCCACTCCCAGAAGTTCACACTCTTGTGTTAAATTAGATTCTTACTTACAGAAAACTTCAACATTCCTAATACTCCCATTTCCCTTTCTTGTGTCTGAAAGCTTCTGTAATGTAAACAATGCTTTACTCTAATACTTTCTTTCATGTACCTATGCTATTTCAGAAATCAGTACAAATTCTTGCCTTTTTCTTTGCTCTATTGTGGATCCTAGCAAACCACTTGTTGCCTGAACAAGACTTTTCTTATTGTGAGAGGAAAACTTATAAGATAGTAAGGTATGCAATTTGAATACAGAATGGGCTGATGTCCTGTACTGTAAGCAAATCCATACAACAGCCATTTGCTTAATCTTGCTTTAGAGACAGATTCATGTAATATATTTAATTTGAGAAAATTGAAAGTACTAATTTCCAAAGCTGAAATGATAATGAGCTATTCTAAAATAATAATTACTTTCACTATTTAAATACATGTCTTCATAGCTTCCATTTAATTGACAATATTTTGTCTCTTGTATACCTTTGACCTCATGAAAAAATAAAATTAGAAAATTAAATGTTTGCAATAGCCACTATAATTGAGTACAATGCTCTAAACATGTGCTCTTTTTGAAATAAACATTACTAAACATTACTAAAAAACTAACAAAGCAATTAAGGTGATATTTTCCTCCAGAAATAAAAAAAACAAACTATCTAGTTCATGGCTTCAAAAATATCTATCTTAAATTTATTGGATAAGCATAGCTAAAAAGAAAGAATAATCTTAAATAAACATCAGAAAGGTTAAAAAATAAAAATGATGATAACTGCTATTATATTGACAAAGGTAGCTTAAGTAACAGGTTCCCCAAAAGAGATAATGATTACATGATGTTTCCTGGATATAAGAATTATTTCGTATCAAAAGTTCCTCAAGTTAAACCTCTAATGATAATCAAGGTTATCATCCTGTTTTATTGGAAATCTTCAAACAATTATCTACTGAAGTATCTCAGAGGGGAAAAAACACAGAATTTCCATTTCTATTTCCAGCATTTAAAGGAGAGTTCTTACACAATAACTTCTTTCTCCCAAGTTAGAAATCATAAGTCTATATCTATTGTCTTCCTGAGTTTATTTTGTTTCCTCCTGTAAACAATGTCTGTGCAGTCCTGCCAAAATTATTAATTATTATAATTCATCTCTGATCACATCTATTCTACAGTAAAAAAAGGATATATATATATATATATATATATATATATATATATATAGTGATATTTTATTTGTATTAAAATGTTATTTGTATGTTAAAAAATAAAGTTGCCCGGGGGTCAGAGCTATTAGCAAGCCATAAGAAAGCTGGGCAGTGGTGGAGTATGCTTGTAATCCCAGCACTTGGTAGGCAGAGCTAGGTAAGTCTTTGTGTGTTCAGAGATACAGCCAGTATTGGATATACACGCCTTTAATCTCAATACCAACCATAGAAGACCTGGAGGTCTATACAGACAGGCAGTGACAAGGTAGTCATGTGGTTGGGTTTACAACCAATGAGAAGGCGGAACAGAAAGTTTATATAAAGACTTTAACACAGGAAGTACCTCTCTTTCGGAGAGGTAGGACCACCGCAGGAGGAAGGGTAAGGTTTTAGCTCTTAGCTCTGACCTCTTGGCTTTCTTCTTTGCATTGGCTCTGTGTTTCTTATTTAATAAAATGGTTAGTTACATCTACATATATATATATATATATATATATATATATATATATATATATATAAATGATCACTCTATGTATAACTTAAGAAAATTAAATTTATCAATTGGCACTGCAAGATTTGAATTATTCTGTTTGCCCTCAAAAGAAAATTTTTGTGTGTGGGGAATCAATGCCTTTTACAGATGTTTATAAATATTTTACTGTACTACAATGTAGCACAACAAATACGAGAGCATTATAAATAAGACCTATTTGGATTTTTTTATTTTGTTTTTGGTACATGAGTTTTGACATACTTTGCAAGAACTATCTCATTCAGCTACTTCTCCTAGCTTCTTTCTGGAAGGCAGGATATAACTATATATGCCCATTTCCTTAAAGTCTTGTTCCATTCCAGAATGCTAGGACTGTGGGTGTCCAAACTTATGTTTACTCAAATTAGATATTTATGAAGGATTAAGTTCTTCATGTAGTGTTCTAATTTGAAACAATCACTTCAACACTCTTAAAGCAAACATAATTAATATATCTTAGTATGTTTTATGTTGCTATAATATAATAAAATTTTAGGGGACAAAGGGCATGGTGTCATATATTCGCTTCCCACAATAAGTTCAAGATCCATCACAGTATGTTGTACATAAAGAAAAACAGTAGTCTTAAGATGTGATACACTCTTTGTAGCAACCCACCCACATAATAACCATTTCATTTCTGCGAGAACAAGGGTTATCTCAGCTTTTGAATCTCAAGTCATTCCTTCAGGAGAAGCATCAGCATTCTAAAACCCAATCAGTATTCCTTAAAACTTTCTCACCTCAAACCTTGACCTTTATGATAAAAACTTTCCATCACAGGAACCTGGGGTGAGTGTGTAGAACCAAACTCTAGCATACATTTTTTGGTATTGTTTTACCTGGCACCTACAATGACTTTTATACTTAACATTATTTAAAAATTTGTTTTAACACATATTCAGAGGTTATGATCTCTTATTTCCTGAATGGTATCTGCCATCCTTATTTCCTGAATGGTATCTGGAAAACGTTAGTGTTTATATTCAAAAATGGGTGAGATTTCAGCATATAACATTCCAAAAATTAAAAGAAATTTCCAGCAAATTACAATGGGAAGCCAAGTGGCTTCCTAATGCTCTCACAGAACCTAGAGAGACATGGAGGTGCATAGTTCAGATACCCACTCTAAGAAAGAATTGGGATGATTGGGATAATGAAAGCTAAATGATGTTTATTCTTTATGCTTCTCTTCATCTTTTAATACAAGGTTATATGATTCATGGATGGTCTTCCACAATGAACTTATTTTTTGTAGAGTTATTTAGACAGTTAATCTTGATGTGCTTCTGCTAATATGATATTTTAGATTTGAAATCCTGATGACTTATAGATCCTTTGTAACTCTTGCACATGTTCTACTTATATCCATGCTTACAGCTAATTTCTCTATTTTATTTCCTCAAGTGATTTTGCTAAAAAAACATTTTTCTACTTCTATCTCATTTCAGAATGCACTCATTTCCTAAGGACACAGTTGGCAAACTCGTAACAAGAATGATGCCTGAAACAACAGTTGGCAGGATTTGAGTTGGAAGTTACCTGCTTAGGACACAAGTGATCTTGAGAATCCATTACAAGGTTGCAAGGCCCCAAAAATGGAGATCATTGACCAACTTTAGTATTAGTGTTGAATTGAGAAAATAATTTAGCTGGAGGCAAAAACATTAAACCGTATGATAATATAGGCATTTGAAAGACAGAGACAACACGTGCAAAGAAATGGGATAAACTGGTAATTATTAAGTTGTGGTGCCACATTTTTAGAGACTGTATAAAGGACAGTTTCTCCCTATCAAGACCTTGTAGTGTATCATGAAACTTAGGGGTCCCTATGAAAAGCAACTTCTCCCATGATATCTGAATCAATTTCCACCCATGTGCTCTTGGCAATTGCTATGATTATTTAAAATGTTGACTCAGTATAGAATAGATATTTTCCTATTAAGGAAAAATATAAATTAAAAAAAAAAGAATTGCAATGTTCTAATGGAAATGGCCTATAGAACTGTTCAAGTAGACTAAAATATACAAATGATAATGGATAAATACATTGAGTTTTAGATGCATGATTAGTTAATTTTTTTTTTTATATTTTCAAGACAGGGTTTCTCTGTGTAGCTTTGTGTCTTTCCTGGGACTCACTTGGTAGCCCAGGTTGGCCTTGAACTCACAGAGATCCGCCGAGTGCTGGGATTAAAGGCATGCACCACCACTGCCCAGCTATGATTAGTTAATTTTACCTCAAAGAGATTTTGATTCCTTTTGTTCTAAAATGGATAGACTGATGGGAATGATTTACTTTTTATTCTCTGGTTACAGGATTTTCTTGCAATGTGCCATACAAGAGGAATTTTGAAACATTGCATCAGTTTAGACCTCTGCAGGAAGTGTGGATTTAGCAATTATCTTACCTCTGGCAAAGGGGTGTAAGATAGAGCTATTCATATCCATTCACACAGAGAGAATGTGATTAAGGTACCATAAGAATTCCAAAAAGCAATGTTCTCTAGCTGGCAATATTATCTTACTTACAAAGCTCAATGAAAGGTATCCATGTGAAACCCTCTCAAATGCCACCCTACTCATCTACTCATCTCTTTATTTGGCTGATTCTGATATATATATATATATATATATATATATATATATATATATATATATATATATATATTCTTGTTATAAATCTGACTGCGAGCATAACAGGCCTCAGGTTGTCAGATGAGTCATTAAAATGAGTCATTGAAAGTGAAGGAGCCCATGGGGATAAGTAAATTTGTATCCAAGTAGTCTGAAGTGAAGGATGCCTTGGGAATGCCCCACCCCCCCCAAATTACAGCTGGCATCTAAAGTGAGAATAGTTCTGTAGGCAATATTCTCTCATTCTCTGCAGTGTGTCTAGATCATTTGAAAAGGAATAATTTCAGGATGTAGGATTTAATACCCTACCAAGGACTTAGGGGATGGGTGCATACTCACTGCCAGGTTGGCTGAAGTAGAAGTCTGAAGAAAATCCTAGAGGGAGTAAAGCCAAAAGGCTTTGACTGTCACAACAGATGGTAGCGATTGAGAAATAACAATGGCTGTAAGCATGCTAGAGTGTATATATTTTGGAAGGCCCCAAGACCCATTAGTATTTTACTTCTATGGGAATTCCAGAGAGTATGCAATTTATCAGTGCCATTATGGGTATACTTGTAAGTATTTTGTCATAATTGCTACCTTCTTCAGTATCATTACCACCAAAAGAAAAGTAACATGGTTGCACTTCACATCCCCTCTAGAAAGAATTATATGTAATGTCTTGGGAGAATACCAGGGCTCTGTAGGTAGTGATTCCATCATTTGAAACATTTTGCTTAGCTATGTATAGTGGTATAAGTCTGTAATCATAGCTCTTGTGAGGTTAGGGCCACATAATGATGAGTTAGAGTCATCATGACCTTTATCTCCAAACAAAAGAAAAAATACTGAATATATACAATAATTAATATGGAAACTAGTTTTCCTCTGGGTGAAATCTATAATAAGACAAAACTGTATTATTTTCCTTTTATTATGCATATGTCAATCCAGTGGTATTTAAGGTATTGTTAGTTACTGGTCTATTGCTGATCTAAAATACCATGACCCACGGCTTCTTCATAAAGTACTTAACGGGATTTCTGCTTTCAGAGAGTTAAAGTCCATGATTACAGGGTAAAAACAGGTCATCAAAAAAAAATGAGCACTTAGCTCATATCTTGATTAACAAGAAGAAAGCAGAGAGAGAACACACTGGGAATTATGCAAGTCTGTAGTGGGTAGCTGTTACAGCTTTGACTTTGAAGAACTATCCCTAGTGAGGCAGCAGGTAACTGCTACACCTGCCTATGCCATGCCCCTGGGGCGTAGCCTATTGGGACCCTTAAGAACTGATGGCCCCTTTTGGTTCCTCATGATCCTGGATCCTGGATTGCAGACCAAGTTAGAATTCTCAAGAGAACCATATTGGACTGCACCTCACCTCTCCCGAATCCTGTAACTGATCCTTTGACTAGTTGTAAGTTGCCCTAAAATATACCTCTTTTAACTACCAGATAAACTATGTGGAATTGCCTCATTAATTGCCACTTTATAAGTCTTTTGAAACCTCAATGCTCTTACTTAGGGATAATCCTCCACTAAGTCCACACATCCTAATCCTTGAAAGACAAACCCACCAACCACCAACGGAGAACCAAATATTCAAACCTTTGAGTATATGTGGACTTTCTTATGCAGACAACTACAGCTTAGTAAGACATACTTTGCACCATGCCATTACTGTACAAGGATTAAAATGTGTGTTCATTAGCAGGCATGTTTTTTCTAAATATCTTTAGAAACATACATGGACTTAAATGATGTTAAAGTCCTCTTCAAATCAGAAGCCTTACAATGAGGAGAACTAGATAAACTCTTCAAAGAAAACATAATGAATTTTTGACAGAGCACAAGCAGAGTAAAATATATAACTAAAGACATACGTATATCTCAAGGGTACTATGGCATAGAAAACATTGTATCGTTTTCCTTAATCAGGTCACTTTAAAGTTTAATGTCATGTGACTCTACTGGGGAGACCTGATCAGATGTATAATTACCTTAGACCAAATAGGGATGAAAGAACAGAGCAATGTTTCTACTCAAGCGTACCTTACTGAAACAAGGATTTGGGGAAGGCACTTACAGGGAAGGGTTCTCTTACAGCAGCATGAATGGCTCCAAAGCAGCTTCATCAATGCAAAAGTCAGCTGAAGCCTCCTGACAACTGATGAGCTTCCATCCTTGGTACTCCCTACCAAACTTGCAGACAACATCTTCAGACTTCTCTTCCCCAGCAACTGTCCCATATAATGTTTATCAATGCCTTGCATAGCTAGTTATTTTCTGAGCATCCTGCTTGCTGCAAGTGTCATGAACTTTCCTGTAAGATTCATCACCTTTCTGAGTCTTATGTGCCTCCCATATTTCTCAAGAGGGGACTGATTAAATTGGGAAAAAATATAATCATAAAATAACTATGTAAGAAATCCACTAAGACTGGCTGAAAATGACATTAAAACTATTCCTAATGACATGATTATTTATCCATAGAGTAGAGAACCATTATTCTACCTCTAGTAGATGATAATTTACAAAGAGGTCTACAGTTCCATAATGTACATAGTTAGAAACTTTGAGTATTCAGCACTAAATGATGTTGGCCAGAGTTTATGGCAAACCTAAAAGTGTGAAGGCAACAAACATACATATTGGACAAGGTTGCAGAAGATGAATATACATGTATCCATGTCTATGAAATTGTAGCTACTTTACCTTTAAATGTATAACATTGAGCAATAAAATATCCATGGTATGAGACAATGTCTCAAGGAAATCAAATGTCCCTTAGTAACCTAGAATGCTTGTTTTGTTCTCAAATACTTGGATATTTTAACTTCATGAATTAATCTCCGTTACATTCTTGTCAAATATTGAATAATAAGAAATTAAGGAGAATGTATCACTAGGCATGTGGTTCCATCCAAATAAGCATCAAACAGAAGTCTAATTTACAATGAAGTGTTGGAGATAGTTTATGATGCACCATTCATAAAAACTGTCCATACAGAGACACGGCATGGCATACTAAACTTCCAAACTGGGATTTTAGAAACAATATTCTGAACTAAAACTTCTGTTCAATTCATAATCAACAATAAAATTAATGGAATTTGATACTTTTGGCTTATTTATGTTTTTCGGTCACAGAACTCAGGATTCAGTTTGGATACATTTCAAGGTCTTTATAAATGATGCCAATTTAAGGAAGAAGAAACAGATAAGATTCGTGACCACAATGTGTTAGTTACCATGGTTACTTGGCAAATAAATGACTACTTGTGTGCCCTTAAGATAACAAAAGCCAGTGAAAAACCCAGACGATACATTTTCTCTCCATCAGTCATTCATCTCAGCTATGATTGACAGTAGAACAGAACAGTATCCAGTGATTTGGAAAAATATTTTATTGATGTTTTCACATGTGAAATGAACATTCGTGCCTCATAGGCTTATGCCACACAGAAATCCAGCAAGATAGTAGTAGAGAATACATGCAACTGAAATTAGTTACTAACAGAAGAATAAAAAGTAGTTTGTGATTTGTTCCTAATTAATTTACCTCTGCTTTATTTGGAAGAGGAAGTGATAACCACTAAATCTCCAAAGTAACTTTTTCTAAACTTTGTAGAAATGTAACACCATGGAAATAAAATGGTGAACCTGTTGCATTCAGGTCACCTTTTAATGGAACACACAGCAAGGACTGGGATCATACAAGCAGTTCCCAGTCAATACATCATTCATTCTTTCCTCCATATTTGAGAAGTGATCATCTTTAAAAAAATGTATTCCCTAAATGTCTAAACTTTACCTGGCTACCTCCACCCTCACTTGGCCCTTGTCCTGGTGAGGTTTACTTCTGCTCTGCAATGATCATAGCAACTTGGGGAGAAAAGAATTCATTTGGCTTGAACTTCCACAGTGCTGTTTTTTTCATCATTGAAGAAAGTCAAGATAGGATCTCAAAAAGGGGAGAAACCTGGAGGTAGGAACTGATGCAGAAGCTATGGAGAAGTGATGTTTACTGGCATGCTCTTCATGGTTTCCTCAGTCTGCTTTCATATAGAACCCAGGACCACCAGCCCATGAATGGTCCCACCAAAAATTGGCTGGGCCCTCTCTGATCAGTCACTAATTAAGAAAATGCCCTCTAGGCTTGCCTACAGGATCTTACAAAGGCATTTCTCAATTGAGGCTCTCTCCTCTCTGATGACTCTAGCCTGGGCGAAATTGACATAAAAGTATCCAGCACAGCCTTCCTTCAGAGATACCAAGTCTTTCCCGAATAAATAACTTTCTCAGATCTGCATCAAGGGCTCCTGACAGCCACTGGACATGAATACTACCTGATGTTTCTTGCACTCTTGTAAATCCCATCGTTCTCTAAACACTGTTCTAGCAACTGCTTTCTAAACACATAAATTCATACAGATTTCAGTATTTTCTACTGTTAGAGCTCATGTGGGGAAAATAATGAATAAATAGGGGTTTTGTAGAATTAATTATCTAATGCTTGATGAACAAGATCAGATAAAGTAAGAAGAAAATTGTCAGAACACCTCAAATGTAGCCAGAAGATTTCCTGTGTCCTAGCTTGCCAGTGGTCAGGACAAATCTCTCTCACCTGCCAGTCCCGCAGCCTCTCAGACCCAAGTTACCACACAGAGGCTTATATTATTTATGAACTATATGGCCATTAGCTCAGGCTTATTATTGACTAGTTCTTACACTTAAATTAATCCATGATTCTTATTTATGTTTAGCCATGTGGCTTGGTTCCTTTTTTCATTTCTGCCTTCACATCTTGCTTCCTCTGTGTCTGCCTGGAGACTCCTGACTCAGCCTTCCTCTTCCCAGAATTTTCCTCTCTGCTTATCCTGCCTATACTATATTTCCTGCCTGGCTACTGGCCAGTCACCATTTTATTTATGTATATATGAAAATTTAATGGAAAAATAAAATATTTTATAAAACCCTACTTTATATTTACCATGTTGTGTCTGCTTTTTTTTAAAAAAAAATGCAAACTAACCAAATGGCCACTAATAAGCATAGTATATAGAAATACATGGATTTATGTTTATATATTTATTTCCATCAAATACAAACATTCCTACTGTGGAAAAGAAAGAGACACAGAAGACTCAGAACATTAATGAAAATTACAAAATTGCCAAGGCCTCCTTTTGAATAGGTTATAAAAGTTATATAAGTTATATACAAATGCTTGGGGAGAAGAGGTTCTTGGGTAGAGATGCCTGAAACTCATGCAGAAAATTATAGTGATACAAGTTTAATGAGTTTTCATATAGTATAGGGTGGGCCATAGTTGCCTTTGAATCACCAAAGTTTCTTTAATTAACTCCTGACCCATGTGCCTGTACTTACATAGAATACACACGATGGCTTACCACCTAGATGAGTGAATTGTTTCTAAGGTCTCTCATGAGATGGTTTTTCATCTTGTCCCCAAAAATATCAGGTAACATTATATAACAAGACTATACAGTTTTTTTTTCTACTGATTTATCTACTCTAGGACTTTTTGAGTTTTCCTGATACATAAGACTTTAAAACAAAACATTTAAAATTTTTTTAAATTTTATGAATTTAAATGAATGTCACAATTCATATTTCTTTATTATATCTGCATATCCATATTATTATTAGTAGTAGTAGTATTATTTAAAGTACGGAAATTCTGAATGGATATATTAATATAATCATAGTCTATAAAGATGATATCATGCTGAAAATCTCTTGTGAAAACTGGATTTTTTTTTACACTAAATGAATTTTAGTTCTAGGTTATGATATGATCCTCAAATTCCCCACTATGTATTCTGTAGTTATTTAAGAGCGAATTTCCTTATCTTTGGAGCATTTAAAGAATTCTATTAAATCTTTAGTCACTGAGAACTCATATATCTTTGAAACACTTTCTAAGGACAAGGCTTATCTTCTTTATTTCACATTTCTGCAGTTGTTTCTTTGTGAATAAGCCTAATACATTATGTGTAGTCCAATAGATTTCATTTAATTTGTTCTGATTCATTGAACTCATCAATACTCATTCAAATCCTGATTCTGTCACTTAATCTACTTACTAATATATCCTAAATTACATTCACCTTGAAAAACCTCTCATTATACTATCAGTATTTCAGGAATAAATGTAGAGCCAGACAGACTCTTTTGAGTTGTATTCAAATACCTTCCTGCAGACTGACATCATTCAATTTATCAACATTTCACGATCTGCTCCTTTACTCAATTGTGAATCTACATAATTCTATATGTTTCATCACTATAAATGCTAGTTCACTGCTTTAAACATCAATGATAGAAATACTTTTAAATGTATATCTCTCTATATATGTACTTAATTACTTATCAAATATATATTCATCATAAAGAATCATAAAAATTATTTATATTATTCTTACTAACGGGGGAAGGAAGTCATTGTAAGATGAGTGTTTTGGGAAGATGATAGTCAATATATTTAATTAAGATCTTACTTAGAAATAATTTTAATGTGGGAATTGAGAACAACATATAGTACAGCATTCAGCTAGTAGAGAAGTATTAGGGTGGGGGTTTCCCTAGACGTCATACACTGGTCAACTCATCTGACAAGTTTCTTTTCTCTAAAGGCTAAGGTACCATGAAAAATCTCAATTCAACTCTTCCCTTTTTGCTCCAGCCCAATTCATATTCTTGGACTGCTACTGCATATACTATTCAATAAGAACAAAATCATAACAAATATATGCAAGAATTCTCTAATAACAACTTGAGAATATATTTGTGTCAAAATCGCAGGCTTTCTTGCCATTAAGACATATAAGAAACTTGTTTTTACTTACCATCATAAGCTTTTTTTTATGCCCTGTCCCCAGCATACCATCGGGCCTCAAAAGATTCAAAATCCAATTGGTTCCCTATACTTTATAATTACTTCTCCACATTTTGATTTAACAATTACCTCACCGTAGTTGTTGTACTCAAACTAAAGTCAACATACCTTATAGATACTAACTACATGTAAAAATGCTTTATTCCTTTTCATTGCATCTCAGATTAATACTATAGACAGGCATTTTCTTTCCTGTATTTTTTCTTTTGATATTTTCCTTTTTTTGAAAATAGACTATACTTTAACGTGCTATATTTTGATTAGAGTTTCCTCTACTTCTATTCCTCTCAGTTCCTTACCACCTCCCTCACTTCCAGATCCATTATCTTTCTGTCTCTCATTAGAAAAGAACAGGCTTCTAAGATACAACAAGCAAACATGGAAAAAATACAATAAGTTAAAACAAAAACCATCACATTTAACTTTGACAAGGAAAAGAAAGAGAAGGGAAAGAGTCCAAGATAAAATACTACTAGAATCAGAGATCCACTTGTCCACACAAAAGATACGAATTTACTAAACTGCAAGCTATAATATATAGGCAGAGAACCTAGTGCACATCTATTTAGGCCCTATGCTTGCTGCTTCAGTCTCTATGAGTTTATATGAGCATTGATCACTTGATTCTGAAGGCCTTCTCCTGGTTTGCTCCATCTCCTCTGTGTCTTACACTCTGTCTTCTTCCTCTTCTACAAGGTTCCTTGAGCTCTGAAAGGGGGAATTTGATGGAGACATCTCATTTAGATCTAGAAGTTCCAAGGACCCTTTCTTTGTGTCAAGATGGGCTGTGACTCTCTGTATCTGTTTGTATGTGCTTCAGCAGGAAGCTTTGCTCATGATGACTGAATAAGGCACTAATCTTTGAGGATAACCAAATATCCTTAGGAGTCATTTAATTGGTTCAATTCTGTTTTATACCAATAGTGTGTAGTTTTCACATTAGATCTCTGTGCTATCTAGACTGTGGTTCTTGATCAACAAAGCAGTGTCGGTGCTGGTTCAGTCTTGTGGAATGAGCCTTACGTCAAATCAGACTTTGGTTGGCTACTCTCACAAGTTCCATGTCACCATTGCCCTAGTGTATCTCACAGGCCAGACAAAGGTAGGTCAAAGGTTTTGTGGCTTGGTTGGAATCTGTATTTCTCTTTTGGTAACTTGCACAGTGTGTTCACACACCAAAGTCTTTAGAATGTACAGATGATGGCTTCATCTAGGCACCAGCTCTACCTCTTCATCTTCAATAGCTCTTTGAGTATTGTATCTGATACTTGTGCACTGCTGTTAGTTTGCAGAGATCACTCCTTTGTCTTAGCCACAGCCTGGCTTGTTTGGGGATTTTCATGTGACTCCCTTGGCCAACAACTCAATCCAATGCAACCCATTTCCTGTACTGGAACCCTTGTTTCGGAATAAGAGATGGCCAATCGGGACCCCTTCTTTCCCAGTATTAGAAGATCTCATTAGGATCACCTTCATATATTTTATGAAGTTTTCACTGCACAAGATTCTGTATCATCCCTCAAGTGCACCTCAATTACAGTTGTCTCTCATCACACTCCCTTCCTCAACCCTATTTTCACTCCCCTTCCCCACCTTTTCTTCTCAATTGTGTCCCCATCCACCACCAGTCCACCCACAAATTCCATCTTTATTTCCACTTCCAGGGTTATCTATGTGCACTCCTAGTCCCTTTCTGCTATACCTAATCCTCTCTTGGTCTATGGATTGTAGATTGGTTAATGTTTATTTAATGCCTGATATCCACTGATACATAAACATATAACATAGTTAGCTTTATTATGTGTATTACCTTTCTCAGACTGTTTTTTTTTTCTAATTCTATCCATTTGCTTGCAATTTTAATGATGTCTGTAAAAACAACAGCTAAGGAATACTCCATTGTATAAATGTACCACATTTTCTTTAACCATTTTTCAGTTGAGGGACATCTTGGTTGTTTCAAGTTTTTGGCTATGATGAACAGAGCAGCATGTACAATAAAACTTTAGACATAAGTCATATAACAGAAACCTGAACACCAGGCATGTTAAGCCCCCTCTTGAGTAGCTGATATGGCTTTTCATAACTTGAGCCAGTTTTCATGTTTGATGCTGTTAAAGATCTGGTCTATGTCTTTGATCTCAGATTCTCCTCCTATTTCTATGCCTATACCTTGAAAATCCCTTCTTTCCATTGTGTCCAAAGGTTTCTGCAGGCTCCTTTTATCTTTGTTTTAATTTTCATCTTTGTTACTTGTGTATGCTAATTCCTCTAATTTATTCTCTACTTCTGACATTTTATCAGCTTGATCCATTCTACATTAAATCTTTCCCTTCAGTTTTCTAATTGGGTTATTGTGTTTTTCAATTCCATATTAATTCACTTCAGCAGTCTTCATCATTTCTATAATTCTATTAAATTCAGTTTTCAAACCATGAATAGTCTTCATGACTTCATTTCTTAATATATTTTTCTTTTCTCAGATATCACTAAGGCACTTATTTGTTGCCATCCTCTTTAAGATTATTTATATCTTTTCTGTTTTATATTGTCTTTAAACTTCTTACCTCATTTGATCAAGTCTATCATTGTTTTTTTTTTAAATTTTATGTACTGATGTTTATCTAAGCAATTATCAGTGCAAAAGATTCCTGTAGTATTAGTGGTCTGGGGTGCAAGCTGTAATGAATATCCTTGTTGTTTTTGCCTTTATATTGTGTCATGGGCACATAGACATTTTCCTGTGTTGTGTGATTAATATGAGATTGAAACCTCCCTTATGCCAGAATGTTGCAGGACCAAAATAGCAGGAGATAAGTTAGGGAGCACGCTGATGGCAAAGGTGCAAATTCTGGAGGAATTCACCATCTAAGGCTGATGCATGAATAGTCCTCATTTGGATCTAGCTTTCTCATGAGAAGATAGCACAGAATGGTTTGTTCTGAATAAATTCACCAAAATCAAAGATTTAGCAGATGAGCAATTGGAGGTAGGTATAAGAATGTGAGTTGGTTAATACAATGGGACATTCTTGACAGCACATTAGGCCTTGCTGATGCTCCAGCTGAACATTCAGATCTACACTTTGGAGTGTGGATGTGGGGTTGTTAGGCTTTATTTTTGTGAGACATATCATGAAAAGTCAGTGTATAAACAGAGCCAGACCTGGGAGGGTGGAGATGGGACTTTCAGGCAAGATTCAATGTTTTCTTTTTTTTTCTATTAGAACAGTTCTTTTTTCATAAGTATTTGATAATATATTTTGAACATGTTTCCCGTCTTTCACCTCCTCCCATATCCTCACCACTTTCCTAGACCAACTTTATTTCTCTCCCTCTTAAAATAAAAACATATAATTTAAAAAGCACTCAAAGAAGAAACAGAAGCAATATACCAAGAACAAAACAGAAATGAGACAACAAATTCTCAAACAAAATGAAACAACTACCTTCACTAAAACAAACAAAAACAATAAAACAACAGAAACAAACAAAAAAATCCCATAATTTATTTTTGAGCTGGCCAGCTATTCCTAGGCATAAGGTCTGCCCTAGATTGTGGTTGATACACACAGTGATATGCCATTAGAAAAAACTGACTGTACCTTTACCTGAGGGCATCAACTGCAAATAACTTCTTGTCTAGGAAGAGGACCCTGTGTTCATCTGATCCTCTCAATGTTGGGACACCTTCTGGCTTGAATCTGTGCAGGTCCTATGCAAAGTATCACAGATTCATTGAGTTCATATATGCATCAGTCCTGTACAGTCTAGAGGACACTGCTTTCTTGGAGTCATGCATCACAACTGTTCATTACAAACTTCCTGCTTTCTTCTCATAGAACCTATCTATCAAGAGACTTAAGAGGAGGAGTTTGATGAAAACATCCCATTTAGGCCTGAGTGTTCCAAAGTCTCTCATTTTCTGCACATTGCCAATCATAGCTCTCTGTACTAATTACTACTACTGCAAGAAGGTTCTTTATTAAAGGGTGAGTGAGCCATCATCTATGAAGGACAACAAAACTCTTTACATGTATTCTAGTCTGTCAATAGGACAAACTTAGAAGAAGTAATGCAAAGTAAGTAAACCATGTGTTTTCTCTCATGATAGAATTGTTTTGATTTTGATTTTGAGCTATTCTTGAATACTTCACCAAAGTGTTGTTCTCTTCCATATTTTCCATATGCAATCAGCTGTGATGCTACCATATTTTTGACACCCAATATCCTATTTCAGACATTTCTGAATATAAATACTAGAATATTCACTTGACAATAGCTTCAAAATGAAAGTAGACAATCATTTACCATTTCAATCTTTTTCTAGTGTGAAAAGAAATGTTTCATTCATGCAAGTGTTATTGGTTAAACTTACATTTGAAAACAAAGATTGTTATTACATTGACTTGAAAGTTGTTTGCAGTGATTTTCAACCTAACCTCATAGGAAGAGCACATTAGCTGGTGTAAACTCTTTCATAGAAAAAAGGATCATAGTTTTTAAAATTTTATGTTTTCCTTTTTGCCAGAGTTTGCTCCTCAAATGAAACATGTATAATTAGTATGATATATTGTAAATGTCTTTATTATTAGATTATGTTCTGAGCATTTGAATTAAAAGTATCTACTTTATGAAAATAGAAGACACATAGGTATATAAAAACATGGCTTGTTGATATATATGACTTTATTGTAATTTTGTTGTAGCAATAAGAGAGACTTGAATAGGTACAGATTACTGAATTACAGTACAATTCATATGCTTGGAAAACGTTAATCACAAGAGTGTTTTCAAACCATCATGCCATATGAAATATTAAATACCTTTAAATATGACTTATACCATTAGAAGTAAAAAAAATGAAATGAATTCATGAAAAATATAGGGAGGAGTTGGTTGTTCAAAGCTATATAGGAAGGAATACTGAAAAATTAAAATGTTTGAAGTTTAAAAGAAATAGATGTTCATTATTTAGTGCTAAACTGTCTTTACTATTTCAAAATAAGGAGAAATCTCTAATTTCATGTATCATAAATTCACAAATATTTTATTTTACTTGTGAGATGTAGATAATTAAAATTTTCTATATTGCACATTAACTCCACTAGTATAACAGGATGATTTATTATTTACTTTGTTTTTAATTTAAATTCTTGGTTTACTTTACTGTATATAAACTAATATGAATATATCACTTATCACACAAAATTGAATGTTAATAACTCATTTTAATACTACTTTAAGAAGAAAAATAATATATTAGAAAATTAACTTTAAATCTTAAATACTAGGAATTAAAATTAAATTAAGTGGCAAAGTGTTTTATATATATATATATATATATATATTACTACAGATTCTTAACTTAATGAAAACTTGAACAATGCAGAATAATATTTATTTACTTACATTCTGCATATTGTTCACAATTTAAGTTGGACTTTTGGGTAGTGCAGTTCCTTTTTAACAGCATGAATGCAATATACTGTGAAATTATTAGATATAAATATTCAAAAAGAGTTACATGCTTTTAAAACTATCATGAGTAAATATGTCCAGAATGTTATCAATTTATACATCCCAATTTTACTTAGTCATTTTCAATCAATTTTTCTTTTTTAACAACAGAAAACATCTGAAATCAGTGTCAACATTTCACTAATATTCCCACTGTTCAGAGAAACCTGTAAATTGCAAAACGTGTAGTATCATTTCTGGCAACTTTCCATCAGATTCCAACAGCAACCACCAAAGCTGTCATGAGATAAAATATATTCAGGTATAGTGACATATCTATTATTTCTAAATAAGAAAGAATAACTTCCCACATCTAAGTATTATTATAGTAAATGTAAAATGTAAATATAGCATTTTTCACAAATCATGAATACAGACTTTCTAAACTTTCTGGAGTGTATTCAGTATGTACAAAGAAATATGAATTTGTAATCACATCTTAATAAATTTTATAAAGGTAATGAGTAATTGTGGAGTTTCAGAAGTGGTAAGTAGAAGAAACTATAAAAAACTACAGTCTATTAAAAATAACTATTTCCTTAAACAGAGTATAAAGAGGTATCAATTAAGGATGGCATAATTAAAGGTATTTCATCATTGAAGCTTTGTATAATTTATTTTTAGGGGGCAATTGAAAAAGTTTCAAATAATTGCAATGCAGAAAAAGATATGACGTTTGTGTGAACACAATGTAAGAAATCAATAACAAAGAGTAGGTATCATACTAAAATACCATTATATAGTAGATGCTAAGAGAATCAAGCATTCTGATGTTGTGACTGCTTATTGGTTTCCTGTGCTGTCATGGAAGGCCTCACAGTCATGCTCATTTACTCATTGGGTTATTAAAAACCAATGAGTTCTTGTCATATAGGGCATTCACTTGTTTGGTTAGTTTTACCCCAAGGTATTTTATGTCATTTGAGGCTATTGTAAAGGGTGATGCATCTCTGATTTCCTTCTCAGCTTCTTTATCAATTGTATATAGGACGGCTACTGAAAGACATTTAAGGAATTGCTCAACAACCCTAATCATCAGGGAAATGCAAATCAAAACAACTCTGAGATACCACCTTACACCTGTCAGAATGGTTAAGATCAAAAACACTGAAGACACCTTATGCTAGAGAGGATGTGGATCTAGGGGAACTCTCCTCTACTGCTGGTGGGAATGCAAGCTTGTACAACCACTTTGGAAATTAATATGGTGCTTTCTTAGAAAATTGGGAATCAATCTCCCCCAAGATCCAGCTATACCACTCTTGTGCATATACCCAAGGAATGCTCCATCAGACCACAAGAGCACTTGCTCAGCTATGTTCATATCAGCATTGCTTGTAATAGCCAAAACCTGGAAACAACCTAGATGCCCTTCAACTAAAGAACGGATAAATAAATTGTGGCACATATACCCAATGGAATACTACTCAGCAGAGAAAAACAATGACATCATGAAGTTTGCAGGCAAATGTATGGATCTAGAAAAAATCATCCTGAGTGAGGTAACCCAGACTCAGATGGTATGTACTCACTCATAGGAGGATACTCGATGTGGAACAAGGATGACTGGACTCCAACTCACATCACCAGGGAGGCTACCTAGAAAACAGAACCCCAAGAAAGACAAGGGGATGCCCAATGACGGAGAAATGGATGAGATCTACATGAATAGCCTGGACATGAGTGAGGGTAATGAAGGGCGAGGGTCGAGGGAAAAAGAGCGGGAGATCCCAGCTGGATCAAGAACAGAGAGGGAGAACAAGGAATAGGAGACCATGGTAAATGAAGACCACATGAGAAAAGGAAGAAACAAAGTGCTAAAGAGGCCCACAGAAATCCACAAAGATAGCCCCAAAATAGACTGCTGGCAATGGTCGAGAGACAGCCCGAACTGAACTACTCTGGTGATGGGATGGCCAAACACCCTAATTGTCATGCTAGAAACCCCATCAAAGGACTGAGGAATCTGGATGCAGACATCCACGGCTAGGCCCCGGGTGGAGCTCCAGAAGTCCAATTAGTGAGAAAGAGGAGGGTTTATATGAGCAAGAATTGTTGAGACCAAGGTTGGATAAAGCACAGGGACAAATAGCCAAATGAATTAACATTAAGTATGAATCAAAGACTGAAGGGCCCCCAACTGGATCAGGCCCTCTGAATGGGTGAAACAGTTGATTGGCTTGATCTGTTTGGGAGGCATCCAGGCAGTGGTACAGGGTCCTGTGCTCATTGCATGAGTTGGCTGTTTGAAACCTGGGGCTTATGCAGGGATGCTTGGCTCAGTCTGGGAGGAGAGGACTGGACCTGCCTGGACTGTCTACCAGGTTGATCTCAGGCCTCGGGGAGGCTTTGCCATGGAAGAGGTGGGAATGGGGGGTGGGCTGGGGGGAAGGGAATGGGGGCAGGAAGGGGGAGAACAAGGAAATCTGTGGCTGTTATGTAGAACTGAATATTATTGTAAAATAAAATTAAAAAAAATAAAATAAAAAAACCAATGAGTGCTTACTGTTAGAAGAGATTGCAGGCTATATGGCAAAGTTGGATGAAGAAATGAAAGTGTATGATCACAGTCATTATTATCCACATGTAAAAAATATTCAGGAATTATTAAAACATGAAAAATCATAACATTGAAATTATTTCATATAAAGTTAAAGATAATGGGATCTCGAGTGATGGATCACCTTTTTTTTAAAGCCTACTATCTTTCCAGTGGACCAGGTTTATTCTCAGTATACACACACACACACACACACACACACACACTGTTTGAATGAAAACTGGCTGTAACTCCAGCTCTAGGGGATCCACACTTTGTGCCCTCTGTTGGCACCCTCATACACATGGACATAACCCCACAGAGATATTTGTGCTTACACATAGTTAAAAATTTGAAGCTATTAAGTGTAAGACTCATCAATATAATTCATTATTTTAATATTTATATGCATACTTTTGCTCTTAGTATTATACTTGACTATTAATGGCAATCAAATTTTCTTCCTCTCTTGAGCCTTTCTCATAGCTGGAACATAACAAAGTCTCATAAAATTATCATTGGTCTAAACCTTTCTTATTTTCTACCTAATTTATTGGTAATCAATGTGCTATCATTCTTCATTTTTATCTTCATTTCATGCTTTATAATTTGCCATATATATATATATATATATATATATATATATATATTCCACTTTGTTCTATGTCAAAGATTTCATTTCATGATACTTATTTCAGTGATATCAGTCCTGTGTCAATCACTTCAGTTCATTACAGTAGATAGTTTAGTGTCTGTACAAATTCCACCTTCAAGGTTGGCAAATAATAACTCAAATTATTAAAAGAACTGCTGCAAATTGTTCTCAATTATGTTCGACGGGAATAATTTCCTTTCTCTAAAGTGATCCTTCATCCCAGTAGGGGCCTCACAGTTAGTGACAGTATCATGTGAGGATGTAACTAAGTTGTTCCCCATCTATTAAGGGCCGCCTTGGCTCTCGGGCTCCTCATTCTGTCAAGGGACTCAATTTAAATAACTTCAGGTGTAACTCCTTCATCTGCCCAGTAAACTTGATGCTATTCCATTCACAGAGATTTACTCCTTGAAGGTTGGAGTAGAAAAATAGGCTTCCAAACTGTTTAAAATTTGCCTAAAAAGAATATAATCATATCCAGTTAGGATGCACACAACAATTCAACACCTTTATTAAGGAAAGAAATGGGTCCACAGGTTGAAAACACTGGGTAGATAAAGAAAATAAATTGAACGGTCACATTCCTCTAAACCATGGCTTCTGAAACTCTGCATAGTGGACATTTTAGACCTAATCTGTCCTTGTTATAAAGGCATAACTTCTGCGTTGCATAGGAAATGTACAAGCATCCCTTTTTTCACTCATTAGGTGTCAGATATAACTCTTCTTCAATTGTGAAAAGGAAAATGTTCCTGGATATAACAGAAACACTCAGAACATAGAAAATCATTTGTGTTTGAAAAAATTATTTTTTACTTTCTGGCCCTCAAATGTGGTGTACTTTTCTTATTTCAACACTTAACATCTTCCAGAAAGACTCAGTAGAAACCCCAGGATAGACAAGCGTCTTATAAAACAATGATTTCTCTCAGATTTAGATTAGTTTCTCCTTTGGACAACTACAGTTGGCATACCATGACTGCAGAAATACCTACTTTATAAGAAATGGCAGCACAGGAAGAAGCCATGGAGCCTGTCCCATCATTACAGTCAGAAACCAAGGTAAGTATTATGAGGTAGTTTACTGAGGAGTCTTTGGAGTGGTTGGAGAAACAGAAAGCTGGGTAGTTGGCAGATACTTACTAGAAAAGTACAGGGTCTTTCCTCAACAGTAAAGTCTTTCACTCTGGTGTATGAATTTTTCAGTATGAGCTATAAATGCACCTTCTCTTTCACAACAAATGAAGTATAATGCTTAGTAGGTCTCTTTAGGTTCATAGCACACATCCCACTTCTGAGATTTGGAGAGTTTCACAGACTTTCAGGATGTTCTGAAAAGGACTGCACAGCTTACTCAAGCTAGACTCCTCTCTATCTATGATCATGTGGTTCATTAGTCAGTTAAATATTAGAAATATTATTGAATTTTATGGGGAATAGGTATCAATCCTTAGTAAGTAAAGAGAAATGCAATAAAGTAGGATAGATGAACAAAGTCATACAATCTGAAGCAGAAATTGATACACATTGCACAAGTTGTCCATGGGAAACCAAGGCACTATGCACTGCTTGATTCTATCTGCTCGGGCATGATGTAAGTTATTTCAATTCATGATGTAATAAAATGTGATTCATGGAATCAAGAATGGAGTGGGAAAATATACAAAATATGCAAATGTTATCCTGATGGAAAGTAAGAATAATCTTTTAAAGATGTAGTGGAGGAACAAGATACAAAAGATTACCTGTCTCTTATGGGATTTTGTGCTCTACAATATGATATACCTCCCACATCAACAAACACGTTATTGCTTATTAACTGCAAGCAGTCTGATGTTAATTCTTTGAGTGATAGAAACTGAGTAAAGTGACTTCCAGTGACCTATATGGGTTATTGGTGCTTCATACCTCCTCAGTTTGAGGTTTATAAATCAGCTGAACCTAATTCCCCAAAAGCTAATACTTCAGTGCAAATAGTTGGTAAGCATTCCCTAGAGATATAGAATACATCTGTTACACAATAGCTTCAAGGTCATTAATACGATACACTGGAAGGCAAAGTTAGACTAAGTGATGTGGGTGAATTTACACAATGGGGGCCAAGGACATGTATAAAGCTTATTTAATATACAGTCGATGATGTCTAGCTTTAACGGGAAATTGATATTTCAATTTGTATAAGAAAGGCATTATGGCAAGAATTTCAGGACTTTTAAGAATCAGTTCTGTGTGATCTCCACCAGGAAAATGTTCCTGATTCAAACAAACAAACAAAAAGATGTAGCTACATTCTATGGAACCTTGTGATAGAAAGTATAGAAATAATGATAAACTACGGTGGTGCTCTTGAATTCAGCACTAGCACTGGAGGTTTGAGTATCATCCCACTAACCAAGGGATTGTTATTATTTTGAGTAATAATAACAAAAAAGTGAAGTCTGGAAAACTCTTCCCATGTGAAACATGATTGAAGGCAAGTGTCTGTGGATCTTAGTGACAGAGATATTGACATTACTATAAGTGTTACTTTTCATCTGGATCCCTCTGTGTGTCTGATCATGAGTCCAAGAAACCTCTAGTGAAAGCATTGCAAAAGTGATTATTTCCTGGAGAAAAGAATACAGCAGTGAATGTAAAATAATGTTTTTCACAAGCGCTCACAGGGAATGAAGGACTTCTCACCTAGGTTTCCTCCACATCATTTGGTCTTTCTGGAGCATTGACTGAAGCATGGATGGAGTATGCTATCCCCTACATTTCATCTGGGATATCTTGCAGTGGCTTCCAAACACCAGTTCTCCATACTGGCAAAACATGTGATCCTTTAGGTTTGTCTTTATTACTTCTCACCTTTTTCCTTGCAGTGATACTCAGAGCTGTTCCCAAATTAACTCTGCACAGAAACAGCATGATCTCAGTATCTTTACCCACTCAATGTGGAGCTAAAAAGGCAGTGCTGACAATCACTATCAGAAGAAATGAGTAAATTATGAGCTCTACTGACTTACGAATGTTCAAGTAATAATATGTCATTAAGGTTTAAAACACCTAGAGATTCTTAAGAATCATAATCGCCTTCCTAAGAATTATCATTTTCAGAACGATGATGTGGGAAATTAAACCTTTTGTTATCAAATAAGTAACATGCTTATTGTTACAAATAAGTAGCATAAGCTCAATATTTATAAAGAACAATAAAATACTTATGGAGTTAATTTTCACTGTGGCAAAAGTTAGCCACTGGACAACAAAGTGCCTTTGCATTGACTATTGAGAGTATGCTGTCCAAAATGGACAGACAGGACAAAAAAAAAAAAAGGACTACTGATTCTTGTCAAGACAAGTGTGATTGCATCTTTGACAACAGGCATCCACTGAGGCCAGGACAATATGGCACCATCCCTGAAGTGGGCTCTGCAATCGGGAAGAGGTACAGTGTCCCTTTCTTCAAAGGCAACTGAACAGGCAGTGCAGTGGACCTATGGCTTCTGGTGTGCAGTGGAACAGTAACTGAAACAGTTATTCTTGAAGGAGTAAGTAGGCTTACAGAGTCTAACCTCTCAATGGTAAACTGGCATTTAATAAAGGACAAGAAGCCACCCACAATCTGAGAAGAATGGGATGCAGAGAAGAATAGGATGCCGAAATGAAAGCAACCACAAGCTGAGAAGAATGGGCAGCTGAATTCCAAAAACACCAGCAATTTTCAGAGTTTAAAATCCTGAATCATGACAGGACACTGGAAGAATTCAAGTTTATCTGTTTCATGGAATACTCACACCGAATGGGGAATGGAGCTGTAGGCCTTGCATACAACCTGCTTCACAATTGAGTTGTCAGATATGCTAATCCTGTAAGCCAAAAATGATGCCCTAACAATGCAGAGAAACCTCAGGTGACTGTCCAGACAACTGGCTGTTTCTGTCAACTCACATTTTTTTTTTTTTTTTTTGAAGTTGATTGTTTTGCACTTCCTTTTTTACTGGGTTATATTTCCTTCTTGGGTCTCTGAGGGAGTTGAAGATTAGATAGTTGTAGTAACATTTTTCCTTGTTAAGAAATTCAGAAAAGAAACTCAGTAAGGAGGCTTTAAAGTGTTTGAAAGATATTATAAGATAGTTTTGTGTTGGTAATACAAAATAGGACAGAAAGTGAATTAGTTACATTTTGGACTCACCAAAATAGGATAGATAATGGAATATTTTCTCTGAATTTGTCAAATGCAAATGGACTAGACATTGTTGATGTATTTATTGCTTGTATATATATTGTATATAATTATTGTTCTTATTGTATATAGTTTTCCTTATATTAGTTATAACTTTTTATTAATTTTTAAATTTTTTATTAGACAAAAAAGGGGGAAATGTGGTGATATTTTATTTGTGCTTTAATAAATAAAGTTCTCCTGGAGATCAGAGGAAATAAGAAGTCATTTAAATAAACAAAGAAGGCAGGCAGCGGCAGCACATGCCCTTAATCCTATCACTTAGCAGGCAGGATCTCTGTGTGTTCAAGGCCACACTAGGGAACAGAGCCAAGCGTGGTGACACACACCTTTAATTCCAGTACCAACCATAGAGACTTGGAGGTCTGTTCAGAAAGTGACAGAGCTGGGTAGGAAGAGGAAATGAGGTAGCTGAGCTAAGAGAGCCAATGAGGTGGCAGAACAGCAAAGCAACAAATGTGTGGGTAGACAGGAAGTAACTCCCATTTGGAAGCTGCAGAGTGGGTGAGGTAAGGTTAGCTGTGGTTTCCCTATTTCCCTGACCTTTCTCTAAGGCATTCATCTCTGCATTTGACTCTGTGTTTTTGTTGTTTTTTTATTTAATAAGACAATGTAGAAATTTGTCTACAGAACCCTCTGTACACTCCTCAAATATAATACACAGCAGTGTAAAAAAAGACCCATTGTGAGGGTTTCTCTCACAGATCTGTGGACCTTTCAAAATAGATACAATTCTAATGCTTATATACTATATCATACTTTAAGCATGATGGTCTGAACTCATATAACTAAGTATATGGGGGACAGGATTTAGTTTCTAGTCAAATGTCCTGTGAGTAGTTCAAATAAAAGGGAAAATACTGCAGTTTCATTATTCAGAAATATTTATGTTATCTTAGCCTCTATAAGGATTAATCATTTTATTTTCTGTAAATGGTTCTGAATGACCTATATCAACTCCAAATATTTTTTTTTGGTCTATTTGTTTTGCATTTGTTCTTATACCTTGATGGAGAAATCTGTAAATAGATTTCCCAGAATCCCAAATTCTCAATACGAATCCTTCTAATAGGAGATATTCACATAAAGCTTGGAAGCTGGAAAACAATTCTTCAGTTTCCATTCACCATGTGATGCTCTGAAAAGGCTCATGAGTGTCAGCAGCAGCTGACTAGGCATGCAAAAGCCACCGGCTGCCCTCAGTGGTATCCTCCATAAGAAATAGTGGGCAGCTGGACTCCACAAAGGCAGGCTTCCTTTGGTTTCCTGTTTAATCAGCCATCTTTACCTCTGGCATCAGTCTCAGTCTTTCAGTGATGGAAGAGGCATTGCCAATCTGTGTCCATCCGGCCTGCATGAGAGAGCTAGTTCATTTAGCTTTTCCCAGCTAAAATCTGAGTAGAGTAGAAAAGTACTAAGAGAAAGTGAGTCCATGCATGTTGAACAGTGTTATATTTGAAAAAAAAAATTGTTCCAAAATTTCTGCTTTTAAAATTAAGGTCCTATATCAATTTTTTTAAAACGATTTTTAGGCAAAAGCTACAGCTTTTGTTGGATGATTTTGGTCTCTGACCACCAGTGGTTTGTCAAAGGCTTTTATTTCTCCTCTCTCTCTATGCTGAAGGACATGTGAGGGTTATTTATTTATTCATTTTAACGGACACAGAAAAACACGAATGTTTCCAATTTTAATAGGGCACCACCTGATATGCAACATGTGCATAACAAGTATAATATTTAAATTCAGCTCATCACATAACTGGCTTACCAATTATTTATGTTTGAACACATTGACAATCCTCTCATAGTTCTTTAGTATAAAAATTCTATTTTTGCTGTTTGTGGTCACATACTGTGCAATATCACATCAAAACTTCCTAATTAATTATAATTAGTCCTAACTAATTATAATTTTGTATACACTAATAATCATTCCTTCCCGACTCCAGTCTGACCTCGACAATCTCTCATTTCCTTTATTCACATTTGCCAATGGAACTTACGTTATGATTTGTATGAGATTAATATAAAATAAGGCAGGATTAGTTTTATCAACCTCATTGATAGAGTAGTCATATTAAAATACTTACTTTAAAATGTGTAAGCCCTTATCAAAGTTTACTCAATGCATTTCAAGTAAATTCTCTGTGTTTTACAAGTTAGACTAGAAAAATAGATCTATTACAGAGCAAGACCAAGAAATAGTAATTAGGTTATTTATTTTCAAAGTCCAAATTTGATATTAGTTACCAAGTTATCATATATTAAGGATATATTTGCACACATTTATACCAACTTGTGCCTATGATATTTGACAGCTTGTACCATCTCCCATTAAAAACAATACAAAGTTTAGAAAATTGAGAATAACATATGCTGATGTTTATTTTAATTTTATGTTTTTGGCAGCAATATTCTCTAAAGTAGTAGCCATCTGTACAATGAGTCATTTCATACATTTTCTTTGAGTTCTGAAAAAAAAATCCTTTTCTATAATTAACTCTGATGCATGAAACATGAATTTCAAGTGGCTGCCTGACATTGGGTCCAATTCTAATAATCAAAACTCCCAGTCTGATAAATCAATCTTTCTAAACAGAGAGGTATTTATATTTGAGTATTTTGTCATCATAATCAAGCTGCTAACTTTGTTTGGCTGATAAAACTCTAGAAATGAGAGGAATGCTACACAACTGTCACCCACATGCAGAGGACATATGTCTGTCCCATGCTGGCTCCCTAGCTGACCATCCAGAATCTGTGAGCTCCCACAAGCTCAGGTCGTCTCTCTCTGTGGGTTTTCCTGTCATGATCTTGATGCCCCTTTGCTTATATAATCCCTCCACCCTCTCTTCAAATGGACTCCCAGAGCTCTGTCCAGTGCATGGCTGTGGATCTCTCTGCATCTGCTTCCATCGGGTTCTACATGAAGGCTCTATGATGACAATTAGGGTAGTCACCAATCTTATCACAGTGGAAAGCCAGTGTTGGGGGACCCCTAGCTGTGGGGCCAGGACCTTTCCCTGATGCATGAACTAGCTCCTTAGAACCTATTCCTTATGGTGAGAGCCTTGTTCAGCCTTGAGGCAGTAGGGAGGAGCTTGGTCCTGAAGCAACTTGATATGCCATGCTTTGTGGATTCCCAAGGGTGACCTTACCCCATCTGAAGGGAGAGGAAGGAGGAGTGGATAGGGGGTAGAAGGTAGGTGGGGGAGGAGATGGAGGAGAGGAGGTAGTGGAAACTGTAGTTGGTATGTAAAACAAAATAAAAAATAAAATTTAAAAAAAATTGAGAGCAATGAACATGGGAGCAATTACCATTAAAAGGTTGCTAATTTCTTATCTCGCTGATACCAATTCCTAATTGCAAGTGCAAATAGGTCAGTGAGAATTATGCTGTTTTCTATTGAAACCATCTCCTCAAGGTTGGGAAATGGAAAACAGTGATGACTATATGGAGATGATGGACATAAATGAACAAGGAATCATACAATTAGGATGACGCATCAATTTACTAACACTTTACTACAATAAATACTACAACAATATTCTACTATTTATGGCTCAGTATCTCAGGATCCTCTCTGTCTTTCATTGGCAATGATCACATTTAGTTGTTTATCAGTAGTGGGCATTGAAACCGAAAAAATAAGTATGCTGACTTTGGTTTGGAAGACTATTAAAATTATATACACTAAACAGTAAAACATGTTACATTGCATAAAGTCCACTGATTCATAATATTTCTTTATACATTACCACGTGATAATGAGGGTGCTGAATTTAAATGGGAATTCTAAGAAAAATGGATTGGTTTGAGTATTTATAAAGGAAAAAAATGGAATTAGCAGAGAAGGTATCTACTATGGGCTAAATATTTTGCATAGAATAAAAAGGAAAAAACATGGTGGTGCCCTTTGTGATGAAGTTCTTTGGTGTTGAACTGCCAGAGACAACCTGCTCTGCTTAAACGGCAGTGGGGTTTAGCATCATTTAGGGTACACTGCACCCTACATTTCAAATTATGTACTTACCAATCAGTCCTTCGACAGATAATGAAAAGCGTCTAAAAGAAGAGAACACACAGATTCACAAGAATTCTATGTTGGCAACCAGGAATCCACCTACCCATTACCACCATGAGTAAATATTTGAAACGTTCCAAGAACATATAAAGAAAACGTATGTTACTTCTTCAAATGGAAATTTGGAAGAAAACAAGAAGGAACATTTCTTTCAATCTCTGTTTGGAAACATTTAAATAACACTAAAAATATTTATATTTTTGAAAGTTTGATAGAATCACTTGTGAAAATCTTCAAGCTTGTTTTCATTTGGAAAGGAGCTGTTTGACAGCTTTCTCAAAGCTTACCATGATAATTGGTTTGTTTACATTTAAGCTCTCCTGGCAATTTATATTTTCTGAGAATCTGAAGTCAATTTTTAAATTTGTTTAAACAGAGTTAAGGAAAATATTGTTCTATAATAAGTTTTCTCATATGGTTCTTTGACTCTTTGCTTATTTGATCAGATTAGCCACTGGATTATCTATTTAATTGGATCCTTTCAAAGCCCCAACTACTGGATTCATTCATTTGTTGGGATTTAAGTTTTCCACTATTAACACACATTTCTATTTAAAATGAGCTGTCCATTTGATTCCCTGCCGATTATTTTACTCCATTAAAAAGTTAGCCTGATGTATTATTTACTCATGTATACTTGAATTTGTAATGCACATAAATGCTGCATAATACAAACTTCACATTTTTAGATTATGTATGATTTTAAAATAAGAAATAAAATTACCCCAAAGTTGAAGTAATGTAAGTAATATGCGTATAATATTGTTCAGCCTTGAAGATTCTGTCCATTTTCCTGGAGCAGTGTATTCGTCTCTCCTCCCAACATCCTATTCTGACCTTGGAACACTTTTTCTCCTTCCCTCCTTTCTCCTCCTCCTCCTCATCTTCTTCTTCTTCCACTGCTTCATTCACTCCTTAACACATATATACATCTCTCAAAGGGAAGAAGATGTATCAAAATATATCTGTATCAAAATAAGTGTTGGTAGCTCAGAAATGCTCATCCAGGTTAGTTTTTGTAATGATGGAAGCTAGTGGTATGTCAGGTTCATACATTCTAAAATGTGTCACATGATAGAAAGATATTAGGTCAGATAAGAAGTGGACAGTGAAGGATTATTTATGGGGACAAATATTGCCCAAAACATTTCAACTTGAGATTTGAAACATTCTAAACCTGTACCATTACCACCCACAAATTTCTAATCAGTGACCTTGATTCTAGAATCATGACATGGACATAGAAGCTCACTATTCTCTCTCTCCTTCTCTCCCCCCGCCCCGTGTATGTGTGTGTGTGTGTGTGTGTGTGTGTGTGTGTGTGTGTGTGTTTCTCTCTGTCTTTGTAACTATATTGATGATTAAACCAAAACATCTGAACAGGATGAGCAAACAGGATGCATACAATATCTTTCTAAGTTTCTCAGAATGGCCTTGACATCACTAACCTCAAGGTGCCCCAAAGCTTCTGGTATTCCAACCTCATGCTCTTGAGTAGCTGGGATTCAAGGTTTGATTTGCTCTTTGTGAAGTTCCATATTAGGGAGTTACAACCTTTGTTTCATGAGGCATTGCTCATTTGACCTTATGACTTTGGTGTCTTCTCTTCATTACTACATGCAACCAGATGTTTCCTTTAATGCTGAATATTGATTTGTTGTATATTTATCCATTCCTTGCAGATATTAGGGTTGTTTACAATTCAGGTTGTTACTGCAAAACTGTTATGAGTGTTCAGCTTAGGTTTGTAGATATATTCTCTCATCTGTTTTGGATGCATGCCTAGCAGTAGAATGCTTGAGTGCTGCTAGTTTTGTGCCAACTATTTTCAAAGTGTTTTTGTCATTTTCTTTCTGAAAGGCATTTGTGATATGTCAAGTAAAGAAAAATATTCTCATGAATTTTGGCATTATAATAGTTTTATTGACTTTGCTTAAAAGTATACAGTGCTCCTTAAAATACAGTGCTTTTATAGATACATAGGTCAATGTTAGTCATGGTTTTAACTTCATTTCACTGAAGAAAACCTAAAATTTCATTCCATGTTATTATTTCCCAACTACATATATTATATTTAGAAACATACTTTTAAATTCCTGTATCTTTATGTAAGTTGATCTATGTTATTGAGTTTTGAAGGCCTTTATGTGTATAAAACAAAATTCTTTATAAATTAAAAAAATTATTTTACCATATCTATGGTTCATTTTTATTATATTTTAATGGTATTAATTTCATTTATTGAAGTGTAAGTACCTTGACAAATTTTATTTCATTGTATTTTCTCTATAATCTATGATTATTTGATCCTATAAGTAACCTAAAATTTCAACCTTTTATTTAAATTAGATTGCCTTTTCATATAATATATTCATATTACAGTTTTCCTTCCCTCTTCTTTCCTCAGATTTTCTCCAACTCACTTCTGATCTTAATTCACTTCCTTTCTGTCTCTTCTTAATAAAAGAAAACAGGATTCCAAGGGTTAATATTAAAATGAAATATAAGATAAATTCACACATAGAACAAAATAAAGAGAAGAAATAGATCCAAAGAAAAGATATAAGAAGCCAGGAGGTGGTGGTGCATGCCTTTAATCCCAACACTTAGGAGGCAAAGTCAGATGTTCTAAATCAAGTTGGTCTACAGAGTGAGTTTCAGCACAGCCAGAATTGTTACACAGAAAAACCCTCTTTGGACCCACCCCCACAAAAGAAAGAAAGAAAGAAAGAGAAAGAAAAGACACAAGAAACAATAATAGACAGTGATCCATTGCTTCACATATTCAGGAATCCTATAAAAACACAAAACTCGAAGCCATAATACATATGCAAAGGACCTGTAGAGTATAAAAGGGGAACAATATTAAGAATTAAAATACAAGGTATGATTTAGAAGAAAGAAACAAAGAATGAATGAGACAAAAACCTCCTAAAATGCCTTTGAGTTCATTTGTTCATTTTGAGTTCATGCCTCAAAAATGCATTTGAGGTCATCTACTCCTGGGGTTGCAGTTTACCCTTAAGAGTATTTTATTTCCACAGTGAGACTCCCTTGGAGAAAACTAAATTATCATTTTCAAGTGATAGCTTATAGTTTAGAGAGAAAAGAATGTGTATATTTCTTCTCCAGCTTTATTAACCCATCTGGTCCTGATCTACCCAGGCCCTGTACATGCTGCCTCAGTACGTGTGAGCTCATATGTTGGTTTTTACGTTTATCCTTTGGAAATGTGCAGAGTACCTCCCTGTACCAAAACACCAACCTGTATAAGTGAAGGCTATTGGTAGTCACCAGTTCAACTTCTGCATGTTCAGTAGGTTGTGTGGGTGTTGTCTCCAAGAATAAGGCATTCCTGTTAGTGGGTGGAGAGCAACCAATAGCACCGGCAAGAGACTTATTCTTTGTGGATTCCATTGACACCCATTTGGCCAACAATAGACTTACATGTAACCCATTCCTTGTCTTAGAAGCTTGATGAGGTGACAAGACATAAAGAATTGTGTCTCTGTCTCCTCTGTCATTTGGGGCATTTAATGAGAATGTTTCCACGTATGTATGTATTTCAGGAAGTTTCTACTTCATTAGGTTTCTCATACTACCCCTCAAGTGTCTCTTGTACTTAGCTGTCTCTCCTCGTATTTCCTTTTTGTACCTCTTTCTTCTCCCCATCCCTGCTTGATCCACTCACTTCAGCCTCATCCCCTCCTCTACCCAAAACTATCTATTCTATTTCCCTTTGTTAGGGAGGTATGTCTGTCAATACTAGTTGCTTACTTCATTTGTACTCTTTGTGGTTTTGCAGATTGCACCTGGCTTATCCAAGACTTAACAGCTAACATCCACATAGAAGTGAATACATACCATATTTTTATTTCTTGAGTTATCTCACTCGAATAATTTCTTTTTTCTAATTCCATCCATTTACTGCAAGTTTCATGATTTTAAGTTTTTTAATGGATGAGTAACTTTCCATTGTGTTTATCCATTCATCTGTTGAGGAACCTATACTGTTTTCAAGTGTCCATGTAGCAGGATAAAGTGTCTTTCGAGTATATGCTAAAGAGTAGTATAGTTGAATCATGAGGTAGATCAATTGCCAACTTACAGACGAATCACCACACCAATGTCCATAATGTCTCTCAAGTTTGCAGTCCTACCAGCAATGGATGCCTGTTCCATTTATTGCACATCCTCACCAGCATGAGCTGACACTTGATTTATTGATCCTTAACCATTCAGGTATGCGTAAGATAAAATCTAAAGAAGTTTTGGGTTGCATTTTCCTAAGGTTGTTGAACATTTTTTCATGTTTTAAATACTCTTTCACTGACTGTCACTTTGTAGACAGTACCACATAAGGCTTATTTCATATTAAAATCAAAGCACATCATTACTCACTATTCTGTTCTTATGATACCTTTGCCTTCTTTAGACTTGCTCTTATCCTGTTTCTAAAACCTATCAAGTTGATAATCAAAATCATCACATGGCAACATTTGAGGATATATGATTATAGATTAGAATTAATGACAAAATAAATAAGGAAGAAAATGTGCACAATGAACAATATTAGAAATTGTGAATAAACAGGAAAGTAAAGGAAACATAGAACTGTAATTAGAATTGTTACCAGTGAAGTTTAAGCACAAAGCAATGGTTATTTTAAAAATGTATTTTGGAAAAACCAATTTTTAGGTCAGTTCTCAGCACATTTATATATATGCTCTAGCCCAATCACCTTATCCCATTTGCTGTAACACTAGATTCGTACAGACAAAACTTTTTTAATTTATTTGGTAAAATTTGAAATAGAAACCGAGTTATTATTTATTGAGTTTGATTCTGGCTTGCATAATCAGAAGGAGATTGAATTTTACAGAAAAAAATATTAAAGATGGTTATCATGGATTCAATTTTCTTCAGTAAATAATGCATCATATGGATCTCAGGGTTTAATTATTTTAATGAAAATGAAAAATATATATTCCACTTGTTCATCCTGTTATAGCAAGGTAGAGAAAGACCCAGACTGAAAAGATGCACATTTTGTTTGGACATGGTCATTTATTTTAAATACATGGTGAATTTAGAAATAATTATATGAGGACAATAATATTTTGTTTTGAAATAATTCATATTATTGGTTTACTTACAAATCTTTGTAGAAAAATATTCATTTTTTTCTCAGAAATTATTTTTATTAAAGCCTATTTTTTATTATGACACATTTCCCATTTTAACACTTAAAATATTTGCAGACTTCGGAGATAGCTCAGGAGTTAAGAGCACTGGCTATCTTTTTTGAAGACCTGGTTCAATTTCCAGCACAGTCATGGGGCCTACCTCCCCATGTTTCTGTAACTCCATTTCTAATGCCCTCTTCTGACCTGCAAGTTAACAGGCATGTACTTGGTGCACAGGCCCACAAGCAACCAGATAAAATACACACAAAATAAAACAAAATTTAAAAATAAAAGGATTAGGTTCTTTTATTCATACATCATGTTAAGTAATCTTGAAACAAATATCAGCTTTTCTGTCTCTGAATATGAGTGCTTGAGGATGATTTTGTTCCCAGGAGACATGTCTTCTTCCTCTAAGGAACGGATGTGGATGATGAATGGTAAGCAAGTATTGACAAAATAAAGATAGTATTTTTTAAACAAGTAAATATGCTTATCCTATGTAGGACTTACCATAGATAATACTTTTATGAGCTAGAAATTTAAATCAACTCCTTGTCAGTTTCCTCTGCACAGGTTTTCTAATGTATTGTTAGAAGGAAAAAAATTATCAAAATGAAATTGCAAATATTGCCTGTGATTCATTCTGTCTATTTACAGTTGAAGCTAAATTTAGAAGTTCAATTCTTGCTGGACATCATATGTGGAATCCAGATTAGTCTGGGCAACAAATAAGCCAAACTTAACATAAAGAGATTATTTTTTAATTGAGCTAAATTTTCTATCAGTCTGGAGACCACTCCATGAAAACTCGTTTCTGTTTAACACCCTTCCATCTTAACAGTTTGCTGTATTGAGAGAGAGAGACAGAAGAGACTGCATCATAATCCTGAGATGTAGACTTTTGGGTCCATTTCCTAGTGTCTGACCTGAAACCTACCACATAGTTTAGGCTGTCCTCAAAATCTCAGAAATTCGTCTGCCCCTGCCTTAGTCTCATAGGTGTTAGGATTAAAGACATAGTGTCATAATGACTGGGTCTGAGTCTTTTCTTTCTCTTATTTATTTAATGTATTTTTAAATTTTACTTTTGCCAAATTGAAAAATGGAAACTTAAAAATGATAATTGTTATATATGAGCCGAGAATTGTTGAAACCAAGGTTGGCTAAAGCACAGGGACAAATAGTTAAACGATTGGCAACACATGAACTATGAACCAAAGGCTGAGGGGCCCCCAGCTGGATCAGGCCCTCTGAATAGGTGAGACAGTTGATTGGCTTGATCTGTTTGGGAGGCATCTAGGCAGTGGTACCAGGTCCTGGGCTCATTGGATGAGTTAGCTGTTTGAAACCTGGGACTTATGCAGGGATGCTTGGCTCAGTCTGGGAGGAGGGGACTGGACCTGCCTGGACTGAGTCTATCAGGTCAATCTCCGTCCTTGGGGGAGGCTTTGCCCTGGAGGAGGTGGGAATGTGGGGTGGGCTGGGGGAAAAGGGAGGGGGGCAGGAAGGGGGAGAACAAGGGTATCTGTGGCTGTTATGTAGAACTGAATAGTATTGTAAAATAAAATAAAAAAATGATAATGTCAAGGCTGACAAAAACTCACTTCTCTGTAACTCTCCACACTCAGCTTCTATTAATTCTGACACTATGGTGATCTATAATCCACAGGCCCTCTGGTATACTTTTATCACTTCAGAACCCTCATATCCTCATTTTTCTCTATCCTCAGCATAAATTCTGTGCTTAATGGTCCTTCATAGTTCATCTCAAGAAGTCATCAAAACTGGTCACAGTGACCTCACGTTTTTCAAGTCCCTTTGCTCTTGAGTCCACTAAACTTTCATTTAGGGTTATTGCATGTTCTCAAATCCCTCACTGTCCTTACTCTCAGGTTTGATCTTACTCTATTTCCTTGAAAAATAAATGTAAAAGGATAAGCAGATGAGTTCATTCGGTGTGCAAGGCCAGCTCCCACCTTTTCAAGGTTTCCTATGATGAGAGAGTGATAAAAAATATTAAGTAGAAAGAGAGACCTAGAGGACAAGAGGAAAGACAGAAACACAGGATAGCTTCTGGAGGATCTGGGTCAATACCCAACAACCTTTTCTGTTTATTCAAAAGGGCTTTTTATAACAATGCCAAGGGGCGAGGCAAAAGACCTCCCCCTTGCTAGATCAAAGCACACCACAAGGCCAAGTGCAGACCCTTCCAAACACCTGGTAACCATGCCCATGGTCAAATCATCCCCTTATGCAGCCTGCTGGGTAAAGCAAGCTCAGATTCTCTGACTGAGTAATTTGGGCCTCCACAATTCACAACATTTCTTCACAATATTGACCTTATCAATAAGGTTTTGGCTTATGTGTCTACCCATTATACCTTTACTTTTTTACCCTTTTAAAAGAACATTTTGTTTATCAATAAGGATAAAATAGGAACTTTCAATAAGAGTTAAAACAGTAACTAAATTGTTTACTGAATCATTTCTTTAACATGGCTAAGGTAAATACAATATAAATGCACACTTGCAGCAATTATCAGAATATTTCATTCTTTCTTTCACTGGTACCTTTTCTCATCTTTAAAACTTTGATTAATGAAAGGATTACCTTCCTCAATCTTTCCAGTTAATACTGTTAATACACCCACTGAACCGGTCACAATTAAGTTTTCATGCATTTCTATCATGAAAATTCTCCATCAATGTCATGGAAGGCTCACATATTCCAGCTACCAAATTACAGCATTTTGTTCTTTTTTACCAAGCATCAGACTGTAATTAAATGGATGACTCAATTCTTTGAAGTTCCAGTTAATTGCTATAGACACTACGTTCACCTGTTTTCCAGGGCTTCTGTCCCACTTTTTAATAGTTTTTGATCATCTCCATGACCACTGTTGAATCTCATCGTGATAGTCTGTGGGCATTTCTATTTTAAATCTGTACTCAGTCATTTGATGCTTGCATTCTGTTCATGGCTAATAGTTATAAATAAATATCCAAATTCTCACTTGCATATCTTAGCTTAGTTCCAGACTCACTTTTAAATTCGTTCAATGCTTCTAATCTGGTGTACAAGAGTGTTAATTCTAGAATGTGTTATATTAATGACCCTTTAGCTGGTTTCATTTTCCCCCATCTCTGTGTTTATTATCTATTTTAAGCACATATGCCAACGTGATAGTCATAAACTATTCCACATCACATTTCCACTTAGACACCATCAAAGATTTCCCATCCCTAACTAAAAGCCAAATCTGATTGCCTCTTTTGTTCATTCCCCTCCACCCACAGTCTGGCCACATTAGCCTCACCACTTCCTGAACCCATATATGTCAAACCTATTTGTCTTAGGCTTTCTTTCATGCCAAGTATGAGTATATTTTTCTTTTAACTCCTTAAACCTACTTTAAATTATGCCTTCCTGATTTTACTTTCTGGAGACTCTTAATGTTGCATGAAACATGCCCAAAACTTCCATTGCAACTTTGTTGCAATTTTCTCCATATTCCATTAACCCAAGCCCCAATATTTTGCTTGTTTTGGTGTTTTTAATGTTTTTACATAGTGAGGATTTCATCACCAATATATTGTCTTCAGATGAACAATAACACTGAGAACTCTTTGTTTCTCTGCAAATTTTTTTTTAAATTGTGTTTAGTTTACTCATACAAGAAATTCAATTTCTTTTTTCAATGAATAATAGAAAGAAGTGTTAAAATTTCTACAAACATTTCATTTTACACTCATCTGTGGAAATAGGACAAATATTTAGAATGTAGTTAAGTGGTAAGCTTGTTTAGTAAAGTGGTGATTGTAGTTTTTCCTCCAAGATCTGTGACCATACTTGTCCTGAGTAGTTGACTTTGTTAACAACATCTCCCCATTAAGGAAACTTCTTTTGCATCCAACAGAGAGCATGACAGAAAGCCACAACCAATAAGAATGCAGTATTGGAGTTGATTCCCAATAGATGCATCTACAAAATGCTGTGGGATGGTCTGTATGTCAAATTGCTCTGATTGGTCAATAAATAAAACACTGATTGGCCAGTGGCTAGGCAGGAAGTATAGGTGGGACTAACAGAGAGTAGAAAAGAAAGAACAGGAAGACAGAGGGAGACACTGCCAGCCACCGCCATGACAAGAAG